>NW_027552176.1:0-41591 GCF_045843805.1 Urocitellus parryii
GGACACAAACCATAGCGACAGAACTTGGAACTACATTACTGTGCCAAGTTTCAAAGAGCTAGCACAAAACCGTGTTTGATTTAGATTTCCAACTACATGTATCCATATAGGAGAAAACAGAGTGAAACCTAAACATGAAAATGGTTACTGCAAAGGAACGGTTTAACCTTGAAGAACGAAATTTGGTGAGCCAAGTGGGCTTGGTGTCCTGATCATTAAATGGAAGTATCTTCAAGATTGGGTGAAAAAATGTTTGCTGAGATTTCAGGAAACTCGTAGTTTTTTGGAAGCTTGGCAACCCCTTTCAATGAAAGTGATTCTTGTCAGTCTCTGCTTGGGGCTACTTCAGTAGGACACAAACCATAGCGACAGAACTTGGAACTACATTATTGTGCCAAGTTTCAAAGAGCTAGCACAAACCGTGTTTGATTTAGAGTTCCAAATACATGTATCCATATAGGAGAAAACAGAGTGAAACCTAAACATGAAAACGGTTACTGCAAAGGAACGGTTTAACCTAGAAGAACGAAATTTGGTGAGCCAAGTGGGCTTGCCGTACTGATCATTACCTGCAAGTATCATCAAGATTGGGTGAAAAATGTTTGCTGAGATTTCAGGAAACTCGTAGTTTTTTGGAAGCTTGGCAACCCCTTTCAATGAAAGTGATTCTCGTCAGTCTCTGCTTGGGGCTACTTCAATAGGACACAAACCATAGCGACAGAACTTGGAACTACATTATTGTGCCATGTTTCAAAGAGCTAGCACACACTGTGTTTGATTTAGAGTTCCAACTAAATGTATCCATATAGGACAAAACAGAGTGAAACCTAAACATGTAAACGGTTACTGCAAAGGAACAGTTTAACCTAGAAGAACGAAATTTGGTGAGCCAAGTGGGATTGGTGTACTGATCATTAAATGGAAGTATCATCAAAATTGGGTGAAAAAATGTTTGCTGAGATTTCAGGAAACTCGTAGTTTTTTGGAAGCTTGGCAACCCCTTTCAATGAAGTGATTCTCGTCAGTCTCTGCTTGGGGCTACTTCAATAGGACACAAACCATAGCGACAGAACTTGGAACTACATTATTGTGCCAAGTATCAAAGAGCTAGCACAAACCGTGTTTGATTTAGAGTTCCAACAACATGTATCCATATAGGAGAAAACAGAGTGAAACCTAAACATGAAAACGGTTACTGCAAAGGAACGGTTTAACCTAGAAGAAGGAAATTTGGTGAGCCAAGTGGGATTGTGTACTGATCATTACCTGCAAGTATCATCAAGATTTGGGTGAAAAAAACTTTGCTGAGATTTCAGGAAAGTCGTAAGTTTTTGGAAGCTTGGCAACCCCTTTCAATGAAAGTGATTCTCGTCAGTCTCTGCTTGGGGCTACTTCAATAGGACACAAACCATAGCGACAGAACTTGGAACTACATTATTTTGCCACGTTTCAAAGAGCTAGCACAAACCGTGTTTGATTTAGAGTTCCAACTACATGTATCCATATAGGAGAAAACAGAGTGAAACCTCAACATGAAAACGGTTACTGCAAAGGAACGGTTTAACCTAGAAGAACGAAATTTGGTGAGGCAACTGGGATTGGTGTACTGATCATTAAACGGAAGTATCATCAAGACTGGTGAAAAAATGTTTGCTGAGATTTCAGGAACTCGTAGTTTTTGGAAGCTTGCCAACCAATTTCAATGAAAGTGATTCTCGTCAGTCTCTGCTTGGGGCTACTTCAATAGGACACAAACCATAGCGACAGAACTTGGAACTACATTATTGTGGCAAGTTTCAAAGAGCTAGCACAAACCGTGTTTGATTTAGAGTTCCAACTACATGTATCCATATAGGAGAAAACAGAGTGAAACCTAAACATGAAATCGGTTACTGCAAAGGAACGGTTTAACCTAGAAGAACGAAATTTGTTGAGCCAAGTGGGCTTGCTGTACTGATCATTACCTGCAAGTATCATCAAGATTGGGTGAAAAAAGGTTTGCTGAGATTTCAGGAACTCATAGTTTTTTTGGAAGCTTGGCAACCTTTTCAATGAAAGTGATTCCAGTCAGTCTCTGCTTGGGGCTACTTCAATAGGACACAAACCATAGCGATAGAACTTGGAACTACATTATTGTGCCAAGTTTCAAAGAGCTAGCACAAACCGTGTTTGATTTAGAGTTCCAACAATATGTATCCATATAGGAGAAAACAGAGTGAAACCTAAACATGAAAACGGTTACTGCAAAGGAACGGTTTAACCTAGAAGAACGAAATTTGGTGAGCCAAGTGGGCTTGCTGTCCTGATCATTACCTGCAAGTATCATCAAGATTGGGTGAAAAAATATTTGCTGAGATTTCAGGAAACTCGTAATTTATGGAAGCTTGCCAACCAATTTCAATGAAAGTGATTCTCGTCAGTCTCTGCCTGGGGCTACTTCAAGAGGACACAAATCATAGGGACAGAACTTGGAACTACATTACTGTGCCAAGTTTCAAAGAGCTAGCACAAACCGTGTTTGATTTAGATTTCCAACTACATGTATCCATATAGGAGAAAACAGAGTGAAACCTAAACATGAAAACGGTTACTGCAAAGGAACGGTTTAACCTAGAAGAACGAATTTGGTGAGCCAAATGGGCTTGGTGTCCTGATCATTAAATGGAAGTATCTTCAAGATTGGGTGAAAAAATGTTTGCTGAGATTTCAGGAAACTCGTATTTTTTTGGAAGCTTGGCAACCCCTTTCAATGAAAGTGATTCTCGTCAGTCTCTGCTTGGGGCTACTTCAATAGGACAGAAACCATAGCGACACAACTTGGAACTACATTATTGTGCCAAGTTTCAAAGAGCTAGCACAAACCGTGTTTGATTTAGAGTTCCAACTACATGTATCCATATAGGACAAAACAGAGTGAAACCTAAACATGAAAACGGTTACTGCAAAGGAACAGTTTAACCTAGAAGAACGAAATTTGGTGAGCCAAGTGGGATTGGTGTACTGATCATTCAATGGAAGTTTCATCAAGATTGGGTGAAAAAATGTTTGCTGAGATTTCAGGAAACTCGTCGTTTTTGGATGCTTGGCAACCCCTTTCAATGAAAGTGATTCTCCTCAGTCTCTGCTTGGGGCTACTTCAATAGGACACAAACCCTAGCGACAGAACTTGGAACTACATTATTGTGCCAAGTTTCAAAGAGCTAGCACAAACCGTGTTTGATTTAGAGTTCCAACTACATGTATCCATATAGGAGAAAACAGAGTGAAACCTAAACATGAAAACGGTTACTGCAAAGGAACGGTTTAACCTAGAAGAACGAAATTTGGTGAGCCTAGTGGGCTTGCTGTACTGATCATTACCTGCAAGTATCATCAAGATTGGGTGAAAAAATGTTTGCTGAGATTGCAGGAAACTCGTAGTTTTTGGGAAGCTTGGCAACCCCTTTCAATGAAAGTGATTCTCGTCAGTCTCTGTTTGGGGCTACTTCAATAGGACACAAACCATAGCGACAGAACTTGGAACTACATTACTGTGCCAAGTTTCAAAGAGCTAGCACAAACCGTGTTTGATTTAGATTTCCAACTACATGTATCCATATAGGAGAAAACAGAGTGAAACCTAAACATGAAAATGGTTACTGCAAAGGAACGGTTTAACCTTGAAGAACGAAATTTGGTGAGCCAAGTGGGCTTGGTGTCCTGATCATTAAATGGAAGTATCTTCAAGATTGGGTGAAAAAATGTTTGCTGAGATTTCAGGAAACTCGTAGTTTTTTGGAAGCTTGGCAACCCCTTTCAATGAAAGTGATTCTTGTCAGTCTCTGCTTGGGGCTACTTCAGTAGGACACAAACCATAGCGACAGAACTTGGAACTACATTATTGTGCCAAGTTTCAAAGAGCTAGCACAAACCGTGTTTGATTTAGAGTTCCAACTACATGTATCCATATAGGAGAAAACAGAGTGAAACCTAAACATGAAAACGGTTACTGCAAAGGAACGGTTTAACCTAGAAGAACGAAATTTGGTGAGCCAAGTGGGATTGGTGTACTGATCATTCAGTGGAAGTTTCATGAAGATTGGGTGAAAAAATGTTTGCTGAGATTTCAGGAAACTCGTCGTTTTTGGATGCTTGGCAACCTCTTTCAATGAAAGTGATTCTCGTCAGTCTCTGCTTAGGGCTACTTCAATAGGACACAAACCATAGCGATAGAACTTGGAACTACATTATTGTGCAAAGTTTCAAAGAGCTAGCACAAACCGTGTTTGATTTAGCGTTCCAACTAAATGTATCCATATAGGAGAAAACAGATTGAAACCTAAACATGAAAACGGTTACTGCAAAGGAACGGTTTAACCTAGAAGAACAAAATTTGGTGAGCCAAGTGGGATTGGTGTACTGATTATTAAATGGAAGTATCATCAAGATTGGGTGAAAAAATGTTTGCTGAGATTTCAGGAAACTCGTATTTTTTTGGAAGCTTGGCAACCCCTTTCAATGAAAGTGATTCTCGTCAGTCTCTGCTTGGGGCTACTTCAATAGGACAGAAACCATAGCAACAGAACTTGGAACTATATTATTGTGCCAAGTTTCAAAGAGCTAGCACAAACCGTGTTTGATTTAGAGTTCCAACTACATGTATCCATATAGGAGAAAACAGAGTGAAACCTAAACATGAAAACGGTTACTGCAAAGGAACGGTTTAACCTAGAAGAACGAAATTTGGTGAGCCAAGTGGGCTTGCCGTACTGATCATTACCTGCAAGTATCATCAAGATTGGGTGAAAAAATGTTTGCTGAGATTTCAGGAAACTCGTAGTTTTTTGGAAGCTTGGCAACCCCTTTCAATGAAAGTGATTCTCGTCAGTCTCTGCTTGGGGCTACTTCAATAGGACACAAACCATAGCGACAGAACTTGGAACTACATTATTGTGCCAAGTTTCAAAGAGCTAGCACAAACCGTGTTTGATTTAGAGTTCCAACTACATGTATCCATATAGGACAAAACAGAGTGAAACCTAAACATGAAAACGGTTACTGCAAAGGAACAGTTTAACCTAGAAGAACGAAATTTGGTGAGCCAAGTGGGATTGGTGTACTGTTCATTCAATGGAAGTTTCATCAAGATTGGGTGAAAAAATGTTTGCTGAGATTTCAGGAAACTCGTCGTTTTTGGATGCTTGGCAACCCCTTTCAATGAAAGTGATTCTCGTCAGTCTCTGCTTGGGGCTACTTCAATAGTACACAAACCATAGTGATAGAATTGGAACTACATTATTGTGCCAAGTTTCAAAGAGCTAGCACAAACCATGTTTGATTTAGCGTTCCAACTAAATGTATCCATATAGGAGAAAACAGATTGAAACCTAAACATGAAAACGGTTACTGCAAAGGAACGGTTTAACCTAGAAGAACGAAATTTGGTGAGCCCAGTGGGATTGGTGTACTGATCATTAAATGGAAGTATCATCAAGATTGGGTGAAAAACTGTTTGCTGAGATTTCAGGAAACTCGTAGTTTTTTGGAAGCTTGGCAACCCCTTTCAATGAAAGTGATTCTCGTCAGTCTCTGCTTGGGGCTACTTCAATAGGACACAAACCATAGCGACAGAACTTGGAACTAAATTATTGTGCCATGTTTCAAAGAGCTAGCACACACTGTGTTTGATTTAGAGTTCCAACTAAATGTATCCATATAGGACAAAACAGAGTGAAACCTAAACATGTAAACGGTTACTGCAAAGGAACAGTTTAACCTAGAAGAACGAAATTTGGTGAGCCAAGTGGGATTGGTGTACTGATCATTAAATGGAAGTATCATCAAAATTGGGTGAAAAAATGTTTGCTGAGATTTCAGGAAACTCGTAGTTTTTTGGAAGCTTGGCAACCCCTTTCAATGAAAGTGATTCTCGTCAGTCTATGCTTGGGGCTACTTCAATAGGACACAAACCATAGCGACAGAACTTGGAACTACATTATTGTGCCAAGTATCAAAGAGCTAGCACAAACCGTGTTTGATTTAGAGTTCCAACAACATGTATCCATATAGGAGAAAACAGAGTGAAACCTAAACATGAAAACGGTTACTGCAAAGGAACGGTTTAACCTAGAAGAAGGAAATTTGGTGAGCCAAGTGGGATTGGTGTACTGATCATTACCTGCAAGTATCATCAAGATTGGGTGAAAAAAACTTTGCTGAGATTTCAGGAAAGTCGTAGTTTTTTGGAAGCTGGGCAACCCCTTTCAATGAAAGTGATTCTCGTCAGTCTCTGCTTGGGGCTACTTCAATAGGACACAAACCATAGCGACAGAACTTGGAACTACATTATTTTGCCACGTTTCAAAGAGCTAGCACAAACCGTGTTTGATTTAGAGTTCCAACTACATGTATCCATATAGGAGAAAACAGAGTGAAACCTCAACATGAAAACGGTTACTGCAAAGGAACGGTTTAACCTAGAAGAACGAAATTTGGTGAGCCAACTGGGATTGGTGTACTGATCATTAAACGGAAGTATCATCAAGACTGGGTGAAAAAATGTTTGCTGAGATTTCAGGAAACTCGTAGTTTTTGGAAGCTTGCCAACCAATTTCAATGAAAGTGATTCTCGTCAGTCTCTGCTTGGGGCTACTTCAATAGGACACAAACCATAGCGACAGAACTTGGAACTACATTATTGTGGCAAGTTTCAAAGAGCTAGCACAAACCGTGTTTGATTTAGAGTTCCAACTACATGTATCCATATAGGAGAAAACAGAGTGAAACCTAAACATGAAATCGGTTACTGCAAAGGAACGGTTTAACCTAGAAGAACGAAATTTGTTGAGCCAAGTGGGCTTGCTGTACTGATCATTACCTGCAAGTATCATCAAGATTGGGTGAAAAAAGGTTTGCTGAGATTTCAGGAAACTCATAGTTTTTTGGAAGCTTGGCAACCTCTTTCAATGAAAGTGATTCCAGTCAGTCTCTGCATGGGGCTACTTCAATAGGACACAAACCATAGCGATAGAACTTGGAACTACATTATTGTGCCAAGTTTCAAAGAGCTAGCACAAACCGTGTTTGATTTAGAGTTCCAACAATATGTATCCATATAGGAGAAAACAGATTGAAACCTAAACATGAAAACGGTTACTGCAAAGGAACGGTTTAACCTAGAAGAACGAAATTTGGTGAGCCAAGTGGGCTTGCTGTCCTGATCATTACCTGCAAGTATCATCAAGATTGGGTGAAAAAATGTTTGCTGAGATTTCAGGAAACTCGTAATTTATGGAAGCTTGCCAACCAATTTCAATGAAAGAGATTCTCGTCAGTCTCTGCCTGGGGCTACTTCAATAGGACACAAATCATAGGGACAGAACTTGGAACTACATTACTGTGCCAAGTTTCAAAGAGCTAGCACAAACCGTGTTTGATTTAGATTTCCAACTACATGTATCCATATAGGAGAAAACAGAGTGAAACCTAAACATGAAAACGGTTACTGCAAAGGAACGGTTTAACCTAGAAGAACGAAATTTGGTGAGCCAAATGGGCTTGGTGTCCGGATCATTAAATGGAAGTATCATCAAGATTGGGTGAAAAAATGTTTGCTGAGATTTCAGGAAACTCGTATTTTTTTGGAAGCTTGGCAACCCCTTTCAATGAAAGTGATTCTCGTCAGTCTCTGCTTGGGGCTACTTCAATAGGACAGAAACCATAGCGACACAACTTGGAACTACATTATTGTGCCAAGTTTCAAAGAGCTAGCACAAACCGTGTTTGATTTAGAGTTCCAACTACATGTATCCATATAGGACAAAACAGAGTGAAACCTAAACATGAAAACGGTTACTGCAAAGGAACAGTTTAACCTAGAAGAACGAAATTTGGTGAGCCAAGTGGGATTGGTGTACTGATCATTCAATGGAAGTTTCATCAAGATTGGGTGAAAAAATGTTTGCTGAGATTTCAGGAAACTCGTCGTTTTTGGATGCTTGGCAACCCCTTTCAATGAAAGTGATTCTCGTCAGTCTCTGCTTGGGGCTACTTCAATAGGACACAAACCCTAGCGACAGAACTTGGAACTACATTATTGTGCCAAGTTTCAAAGAGCTAGCACAAACCGTGTTTGATTTAGAGTTCCAACTACATGTATCCATATAGGAGAAAACAGAGTGAAACCTAAACATGAAAACGGTTACTGCAAAGGAACGGTTTAACCTAGAAGAACGAAATTTGGTGAGCCTAGTGGGCTTGCTGTACTGATCATTACCTGCAAGTATCATCAAGATTGGGTGAAAAAATGTTTGCTGAGATTTCAGGAAACTCGTAGTTTTTGGGAAGCTTGGCAACCCCTTTCAATGAAAGTGATTCTCGTCAGTCTCTGCTTGGGGCTACTTCAATAGGACACAAACCATAGCGACAGAACTTGGAACTACATTATTGTGGCAAGTTTCAAAGAGCTAGCACAAACCGTGTTTGATTTAGAGTTCCAACTACATGTATCCATATAGGAGAAAACAGAGTGAAACCTAAACATGAAAACGGTTACTGCAAAGGAACGGTTTAACCTAGAAGAACGAAATTTGTTGAGCCAAGTGGGCTTGCTGTACTGATCATTACCTGCAAGTATCATCAAGATTGGGTGAAAAAATGTTTGCTGAGATTTCAGGAAACTCGTAGTTTATGGAAGCTTGGCAACCCCTTTCAATGAAAGTGATTCTCGTCAGTCTCTGTTTGGGGCTACTTCAATAGGACACAAACCATAGCGACAGAACTTGGAACTACATTACTGTGCCAAGTTTCAAAGAGCTAGCACAAACCGTGTTTGATTTAGATTTCCAACTACATGTATCCATATAGGAGAAAACAGAGTGAAACCTAAACATGAAAATGGTTACTGCAAAGGAACGGTTTAACCTTGAAGAACGAAATTTGGTGAGCCAAGTGGGCTTGGTGTCCTGATCATTAAATGGAAGTATCTTCAAGATTGGGTGAAAAAATGTTTGCTGAGATTTCAGGAAACTCGTAGTTTTTTGGAAGCTTGGCAACCC
The DNA here is from genome assembly GCF_045843805.1 of Urocitellus parryii. Classification (NCBI taxonomy): domain Eukaryota; kingdom Metazoa; phylum Chordata; class Mammalia; order Rodentia; family Sciuridae; genus Urocitellus; species Urocitellus parryii. Next base: position 9,036 of record NW_027552176.1, read on the forward strand.
CTTTCAATGAAAGTGATTCTTGTCAGTCTCTGCTTGGGGCTACTTCAGTAGGACACAAACCATAGCGACAGAACTTGGAACTACATTATTGTGCCAAGTTTCAAAGAGCTAGCACAAACCGTGTTTGATTAAGAGTTCCAACTACATGTATCCATATAGGAGAAAACAGAGTGAAACCTAAACATGAAAACGGTTACTGCAAAGGAACGGTTTAACCTAGAAGAACGAAATTTGGTGAGCCAAGTGGGATTGGTGTACTGATCATTCAGTGGAAGTTTCATGAAGATTGGGTGAAAAAATGTTTGCTGAGATTTCAGGAAACTCGTCGTTTTTGGATGCTTGGCAACCCCTTTCAATGAAAGTGATTCTCGTCAGTCTCTGCTTAGGGCTACTTCAATAGGACACAAACCATAGCGATAGAACTTGGAACTACATTATTGTGCAAAGTTTCAAAGAGCTAGCACAAACCGTGTTTGATTTAGCGTTCCAACTAAATGTATCCATATAGGAGAAAACAGATTGAAACCTAAACATGAAAACGGTTACTGCAAAGGAACGGTTTAACCTAGAAGAACAAAATTTGGTGAGCCAAGTGGGATTGGTGTACTGATTATTAAATGGAAGTATCATCAAGATTGGGTGAAAAAATGTTTGCTGAGATTTCAGGAAACTCGTATTTTTTTGGAAGCTTGGCAACCCCTTTCAATGAAAGTGATTCTCGTCAGTCTCTGCTTGGGGCTACTTCAATAGGACAGAAACCATAGCAACAGAACTTGGAACTATATTATTGTGCCAAGTTTCAAAGAGCTAGCACAAACCGTGTTTGATTTAGAGTTCCAACTACATGTATCCATATAGGAGAAAACAGAGTGAAACCTAAACATGAAAACGGTTACTGCAAAGGAACGGTTTAACCTAGAAGAACGAAATTTGGTGAGCCAAGTGGGCTTGCCGTACTGATCATTACCTGCAAGTATCATCAAGATTGGGTGAAAAAATGTTTGCTGAGATTTCAGGAAACTCGTAGTTTTTTGGAAGCTTGGCAACCCCTTTCAATGAAAGTGATTCTCGTCAGTCTCTGCTTGGGGCTACTTCAATAGGACACAAACCATAGCGACAGAACTTGGAACTACATTATTGTGCCAAGTTTCAAAGAGCTAGCACAAACCGTGTTTGATTTAGAGTTCCAACTACATGTATCCATATAGGACAAAACAGAGTGAAACCTAAACATGAAAACGGTTACTGCAAAGGAACAGTTTAACCTAGAAGAACGAAATTTGGTGAGCCAAGTGGGATTGGTGTACTGTTCATTCAATGGAAGTTTCATCAAGATTGGGTGAAAAAATGTTTGCTGAGATTTCAGGAAACTCGTCGTTTTTGGATGCTTGGCAACCCCTTTCAATGAAAGTGATTCTCGTCAGTCTCTGCTTGGGGCTACTTCAATAGTACACAAACCATAGTGATAGAATTGGAACTACATTATTGTGCCAAGTTTCAAAGAGCTAGCACAAACCGTGTTTGATTTAGCGTTCCAACTAAATGTATCCATATAGGAGAAAACAGATTGAAACCTAAACATGAAAACGGTTACTGCAAAGGAACGGTTTAACCTAGAAGAACGAAATTTGGTGAGCCAAGTGGGATTGGTGTACTGATTATTAAATGGAAGTATCATCAAGATTGGGTGAAAAAATATTTGCTGAGATTTCAGGAAACTCGTAGTTTTTGGAAGCTTGGCAACCGATTTCAATGAAAGTGATTCTCGTCAGTCTCTGCTTGGGGCTACTTCAATAGGACACAAACCCTAGCGACAGAACTTGGAACTACATTATTGTGCGAAGTTTCAAAGAGCTAGCACAAACCGTGTTTGATTTAGAGTTCCAACTACATGTATCCATATAGGAGAAAACAGAGTGAAACCTAAACATGAAAACGGTTACTGCAAAGGAAGGGTTTAACCTAGAAGAACGAAATTTGGTGAGCCAAGTGGGATTGGTGTACTGATCATTAAATGGAAGTATCATCAAGATTGTGTGAAAAAATGTTTGCTGAGATTTCAGGAAACTCGTAGTTTTTTGGAAGCTTGGCAACCCCTTTCAATGAAAGTGATTCTCGTCAGTCTCTGCTTGGGACTACTTCAATAGGACAGAAACCATAGCGACAGAACTTGGAACTACATTATTGTGCCAAGTTTCAAAGAGCTAGCAGAAACCGTGTTTGATTTAGAGTTCCAACTACATGTATCCATATAGGAGAAAACAGAGTGAAACCTAAACATGAAAAAGGTTACTGCAAAGGAACGGTTTAACCGAGAAGAACGAAATTTGGTGAGCCAAGTGGGATTGCCGTACTGATCATTTCCTGCAAGTATCATCAAGATTGGGTGAAAAAATGTTTGCTGAGATTTCAGGATACTCGTAGTTTTTTGGAAGCTTGGCAACCCCTTTCAATGAAAGTGATTCTCGTCAGTCTCTGCTTGGAGCTACTTCAAAAGGACACAAACCATAGCGATAGAACTTGGAACTACATTATTGTGCCAAGTTTCAAAGAGCTAGCACAAACCGTGTTTGTTTTAGTGTTCCAACTACATGTATCCATATAGGAGAAAACAGAGTGAAACCTGAACATGAAAACGGTTACTGCAAAGGAACGGTTTAACCTAGAAGAACGAAATTTGGTGAGCCAAGTGGGCTTGCTGTACTGATCATTACCTGCAAGTATCATCAAGATTGGGTGAAAAAATATTTGCTGAGATTTCAGGAAACTCGTAGTTTATGGAAGCTTGCCAACCAATTTCAATGAAAGTGATTCTCGTCAGTCTCTGCTTGGGGCTACTTCAATAGGACACAAACCATAGCGACAGAACTTGGAACTACATTACTGTGCCAAGTTTCAAAGAGCTAGCACAAACCGTGTTTGATTTAGAGTTCCAACTACATGTATCCATATAGGAGTAAACAGAGTGAAACCTAAACATGAAAACGGTTACTGCAAAGGAACGGTTTAACCTAGAAGAACGAAATTTGGTGAGCCAAGTGGGCTTGGTGTACTGATCATTAAATGGAAGTATCATCAAGATTGGGTGAAAAAATGTTTGCTGAGATTTCAGGAAACTCGTAGTTTTTTGGAAGCTTGGCAACCCCTTTCAATGAAAGTGATTCTCGTCAGTCTCTGCTTGGGGCTACTTCAATAGGACACGAAACATAGCAACAGAACTTGGAACTACATTATTGTGCCAAGTTTCAAAGAGCTAGCACAAACCGTGTTTGATTTAGAGTTCCAACTACATGTATCCATAAAGGAGAAAACAGATTGAAACCTAAACATGAAAACGGTTACTGCAAAGGAACAGTTTAACCTAGAAGAACGAAATTTGGTGAGCCAAGTGGGCTTGCCGTACTGATTATTAAATGGAAGTATCATCTAGATTGGGTGAAAAAATGTTTGCTGAGATTTCAGGAATCTCGTAGTTTTTGGAAGCTTGCCAACCAATTTCAATGAAAGTGATTCTCGTCAGTCTCTGCTTGGGGCTACTTCAATAGGACACAAACCATAGCGACAGAACTTGGAACTACATTACTGTGCCAAGTTTCAAAGAGCTAGCACAAACCGTATTTGATTTAGAGTTCCAACTACATGTATCCATATAGGAGAAAACAGAGTGAAACCTAAACATGAAAACGGTTACTGCAAAGGAACGGTTTAACCTAGAAGAACGAAATTTGGTGAGCCTAGTGGGCTTGCTGTACTGATCATTACCAGCAAGTATCATCAAGATTGGGTGAAAAAATGTTTGCTGAGATTTCAGGAAACTCGTAGTTTTTTGGAAGCGTGGCAACCCCTTTCAATGAAAGTGATTCTCGTCAGTCTCTGCTTGGGGCTACTTCAATAGGACACAAACCATAGCGACAGAACTTGCAACTACATTACTGTGCCAAGTTTCAAAGAGCTAGCACAAACCGTGTTTGATTTAGATTTCCAACTACATGTATCCATATAGTAGAAAACAGAGTGAAACCTAAACATGAAAACGGTTACTGCAAAGGAACGGTTTAACCTAGAAGAACGAAATTTGGTGAGCCAAGTGGGATTGGTGTACTGATCATTAAATGGAAGTATCATCAAGATTGGGTGAAAAAATGTTTGCTGAGATTTCAGGAAACTCGTATTTTGTTGGAAGCTTGGCAACCCCTTTCAATGAAAGTGATTCTCGTCAGTCTCTGCTTGGGGCTACTTCAATAGGACAGAAACCATAGCGACAGAACTTGGAACTACATTATTGTGCCAAGTTTCAAAGAGCTAGCACAAACCGTGTTTGATTTAGAGTTCCAACTACATGTATCCATATAGGAGAAAACAGAGTGAAACCTAAACATGAAAACGGTTACTGCAAAGGAAGGGTTTAACCTAGAAGAACGAAATTTGGTGAGCCAAGTGGGATTGGTGTACTGATCATTAAATGGAAGTATCATCAAGATTGGGTGAAAAAATGTTTGCTGAGATTTCAGGAAACTCGTAGTTTTTTTGAAGCTTGGCAACCCCTTTCAATGAAAGTGATTCTCGTCAGTCTCTGCTTGGGACTACTTCAATAGGACAGAAACCATAGCGACAGAACTTGGAACTACATTATTGTGCCAAGTTTCAAAGAGCTAGCAGAAACCGTGTTTGATTTAGAGTTCCAACTACATGTATCCATATAGGAGAAAACAGAGTGAAACCTAAACATGAAAACGGTTACTGCAAAGGAACGGTTTAACCTAGAAGAACGAAATTTGGTGAGCCAAGTGGGATTGCCGTACTGATCATTTCCTGCAAGTATCATCAAGATTGGGTGAAAAAATGTTTGCTGAGATTTCAGGAAACTCGTAGTTTTTTGGAAGCTTGGCAACCCCTTTCAATGAAAGTGATTCTCGTCAGTCTCTGCTTGGGGCTACTTCAATAGGACACAAACCATAGCGACACAACCTGGAACTACATTATTGTGCAAAGTTTCAAAGAGCTAGCACAAACCGTGTTTGTTTTAGTGTTCCAACTACATGTATCCATATAGGAGAAAACAGAGTGAAACCTAAACATGAAAACGGTTACTGCAAAGGAACGGTTTAACCTAGAAGAACGAAATTTGGTGAGCCAAGTGGGCTTGCTGTACTGATCATTACCTGCAAGTATCATCAAGATTGGGTGAAAAAATGTTTGCTGAGATTTCAGGAAACTCGTAGTTTATGGAAGCTTGCCAAGCAATTTCAATGAAAGTGATTCTCGTCAGTCTCTGCTTGGGGCTACTTCAATAGGACACAAACCATAGCGACCAAACTTGGAACTACATTATTGTGCCAAGTTTTAAAGAGCTAGCACAAACCGTGTTTGATTTAGAGTTCCAACTACATGTATCCATATAGGAGAAAACAGAGTGAAACCTAAACATGAAAACGGTTACTGCAAAGGAACGGTTTAACCTAGAAGAACGAAATTTGGTGAGCCAAGTGGGCTTGCCGTACTGATTATTATATGGAAGTATCATCAAGATTGGGTGAAAAAATATTTGATGAGATTTCAGGAATCTCATAGTTTTTGGAAGCTTGCCAACCAATTTCAATGAAAGTGATTCTCGTCAGTCTCTGCTTGGGGCTACTTCAATAGGACACAAACCATAGCGACAGAACTTGGAACTACATTATTGTGCCAAGTTTCAAAGAGCTAGCACAAACCGTGTTTGATTTAGCGTTCCAACTAAATGTATCCATATAGGATAAAACAGATTGAAACCTAAACATGAAAACGGTTACTGCAAAGGAACAGTTTAACCTAGAAGAACGAAATTTGGTGAGCCAAGTGGGCTTGCCGTACTGATTATTAAATGGAAGTATCATCAAGATTGGGTGAAAAAATATTTGCTGAGATTTCAGGAATCTCGTAGTTTTTGGAAGCTTGCCAACCAACTTCAATGAAAGTGATTCTCGTCAGTCTCTGCTTGGGGCTACTTCAATAGGACACAAACCTTAGAGACAGAACTTGGAACTACATTATTGTGCCAAGTTTCAAAGAGCTAGCACAAACCGTATTTGATTTAGAGTTCCAACTACATGTATCCATATAGGAGAAAACAGAGTGAAACCTAAACATGAAAACGGTTACTGCAAAGGAACGGTTAAACCTAGAAGAAGGAAATTTGGTGAGCCAAGTGGGATTGGTGTACTGATCATTACCTGCAAGTATCATCAAGATTGGGTGAAAAAAACTTTGCTGAGATTTCAGGAAATTCGTAGTTTTTTGGAAGCTTGGCAACCCCTTTCAATGAAAGTGATTCTCGTCAGTCTCTGCTTGGGGCTACTTCAATAGGACACAAACCATAGCGACAGAACTTGGAACTACATTATTGTGCCAAGTTTCAAAGAGCTAGCACAAACCGTGTTTGATTTAGAGTTCCAACTACATGTATCCATATAGGAGAAAACAGAGTGAAACCTAAACATGAAAACGGTTACTGCAAAGGAACGGTTTAACCTAGAAGAACGAAATTTATTGAGCCAAGTGGGCTTGCTGTACTGATCATTACCTGCAAGTATCATCAAGATTGGGTGAAAAAAGGTTTGCTGAGATTTCAGGAAACTCGTAGTTTTTTGGAAGCTTTGCAACCTCTTTCAATGAAAGTGATTCTAGTCAGTCTCTGCTTGGGGCTACTTCAATAGGACACAAATCATAGCGATAGAACTTGGAACTACATTATTGTGCCAAGTTTCAAAGAGCTAGCACAAACCGTGTTTGATTTAGATTTCCAACTACATGTATCCATATAGGAGAAAACAGAGTGAAACCTAAACATGAAAACGGTTACTGCAAAGGAAAGGTTTAACCTAGAAGAACGAAATTTGGTGAGCCTAGTGGGCTTGCTGTACTGATCATTACCTGCAAGTATCATCAAGATTGGGTGAAAAAATGTTTGCTGAGATTTCAGGAAACTCGTATTTTTTTGGAAGCTTGGCAACCCCTTTCAATGAAAGGGATTCTCGTCAGTCTCTGCTTGGGGCTACTTCAATAGGACACAAACCATAGCGACAGAACTTGGAACTACATTATTGTGCCAAGTTTCAAAGAGCTAGCACAAACCGTGTTTGGTTTAGAGTTCCAACTACATGTATCCATATAGGAGAAAACAGAGTGAAACCTAAACATGAAAACGGTTACTGCAAAGGAACGGTTTAACCTAGAAGAACGAAATTTGGTGAGCCAAGTGGGCTTGCCGTACTGCTCATTACCTGCAAGTATCATCAAGATTGGGTGAAAAAATGTTTGCTGAGATTTCAGGAAACTCGTAGTTTTTTGGAAGCTTGGCAACCCCTTTCAATGAAAGTGATTCTCGTCAGTCTCTGCTTGGGGCTACTTCAATAGGACACAAACCATAGCGACAGAACTTGGAACTACATTATTGTGCCAAGTTTCAAAGAGCTAGCACAAACCGTGTTTGATTTAGAGTTCCAACTACATGTATCCATATAGGACAAAACAGAGTGAAACCTAAACATGAAAACGGTTACTGCAAAGGAACAGTTTAACCTAGAAGAACGAAATTTGGTGAGCCAAGTGGGATTGGTGTACTGATCATTCAATGGAAGTTTCATGAAGATTGGATGAAAAAATGTTTGCTGAGATTTCAGGAAACTCGTCGTTTTTGGATGCTTGGCAACCCCTTTCAATGAAAGTGATTCTCGTCAGTCTCTGCTTGGGGCTACTTCAATAGGACACAAACCATAGCGATAGAATTGGAACTACATTATTGTGCCAAGTTTCAAAGAGCTAGCACAAACCGTGTTTGATTTAGCGTTCCAACTAAATGTATCGATATAGGAGAAAACAGATTGAAACCTAAACATGAAAACGGTTACTGCAAAGGAACGGTTTAACCTAGAAGAACGAAATTTGGTGAGCCAAGTGGGATTGGTGTACTGATTATTAAATGGAAGTATCATCAAGATTGGGTGAAAAAATGTTTGCTGAGATTTCAGGATACTCGTAGTTTTTTGGAAGCTTGGCAACCCCTTTCAATGAAAGGGATTCTCGTCAGTCTCTGCTTGGGGCTACTTCAATAGGACACAAACCATAGCGACAGAACTTGGAACTACATTATTGTGCCAAGTTTCAAAGAGCTAGCACAAACCGTGTTTGGTTTAGAGTTCCAACTACATGTATCCATATAGGAGAAAACAGAGTGAAACCTAAACATGAAAACGGTTACTGCAAAGGAACGGTTTAACCTAGAAGAACGAAATTTGGTGAGCCAAGTGGGCTAGCCGTACTGCTCATTACCTGCAAGTATCATCAAGATTGGGTGAAAAAATGTTTGCTGAGATTTCAGGAAACTCGTAGTTTTTTGGAAGCTTGGCAACCCCTTTCAATGAAAGTGATTCTCGTCAGTCTCTGCTTGGGGCTACTTCAATAGGACACAAACCATAGCGACAGAACTTGGAACTACATTATTGTGCCAAGTTTCAAAGAGCTAGCACAAACCGTGTTTGATTTAGAGTTCCAACTACATGTATCCATATAGGACAAAACAGAGTGAAACCTAAACATGAAAACGGTTACTGCAAAGGAACAGTTTAACCTAGAAGAACGAAATTTGGTGAGCCAAGTGGGATTGGTGTACTGATCATTCAATGGAAGTTTCATGAAGATTGGATGAAAAAATGTTTGCTGAGATTTCAGGAAACTCGTCGTTTTTGGATGCTTGGCAACCCCTTTCAATGAAAGTGATTCTCGTCAGTCTCTGCTTGGGGCTACTTCAATAGGACACAAACCATAGCGATAGAATTGGAACTACATTATTGTGCCAAATTTCAAAGAGCTAGCACAAACCGTGTTTGATTTAGCGTTCCAACTAAATGTATCGATATAGGAGAAAACAGATTGAAACCTAAACATGAAAACGGTTACTGCAAAGGAACGGTTTAACCTAGAAGAACGAAATTTGGTGAGCCAAGTGGGATTGGTGTACTGATTATTAAATGGAAGTATCATCAAGATTGGGTGAAAAAATATTTGCTGAGATTTCAGGAATCTCGTAGTTTTTGGAAGCTTGGCAACCCCTTTCAATGAAAGTGATTCTCGTCAGTCTCTGCTTGGGGCTACTTCAATAGGACACAAAGCCTAGCGACAGAACTTGGAACTACATTATTGTGCCAAGTTTCAAAGAGCTAGCACAAACCGTGTTTGATTTAGAGTTCCAACTACATGTATCCATATAGGAGAAAACAGAGTGAAACCTAAACATGAAAACGGTTACTGCAAAGGAACGGTTTAACCTAGAAGATGGAAATTTGGTGAGCCAAGTGGGATTGGTGTACTGATCATTACCTGCAAGTATCATCAAGATTGGGTGAAAAAATGTTTGCTGAGATTTCAGGAAACTCGTAGTTTATGGAAGCTTGCCAACCAATTTCAATGAAAGTGATTCTCGTCAGTCTCTGCCTGGGGCTACTTCAATAGGACACAAATCATAGCGACAGGACTTGGAACTACATTACTATGCCAAGTTTCAAAGAGCTAGCACAAACCGTGTTTGATTTAGATTTCCAACTACATGTATCCATATAGGAGAAAACAGAGTGAAACCTAAACATGAAAACGGTTACTGCAAAGGAACGGTTTAACCTAGAAGAACGAAATTTGGTGAGCCAAGTGGGCTTGGTGTCCTGATCATTAAATGGAAGTATCATCAAGATTGTGTGAAAAAATGTTTGCTGAGATTTCAGGAAATTCGTATTTTTTTGGAAGCTTGGCAACCCCTTTCAATGAAAGTGATTCTCGTCAGTCTCTGCTTGGGGATACTTCAATAGGACAGAAACCATAGCGACAGAACTTGGAACTACATTATTGTGCCAAGTTTCAAAGAGCTAGCACAAACCGTGTTTGATTTAGAGTTCCAAATACATGATTCCATATAGGAGAAAACAGAGTGAAACATAAACATGAAAACGGTTACTGCAAAGGAACGGTTTAACCTAGAAGAACGAAATTTGGTGAGCCTAGTGGGCTTGCTGTACTGATCATTACCTGCAAGTATCATCAAGATTGGGTGAAAAAAGGTTTGCTGAGATTTCAGGAAACTCGTAGTTTTTTGGAAGCTTGGCAACCTCTTTCAATGAAAGTGATTCTAGTCAGTCTCTGCTTGGGGCTACTTCAATAGGACACAAACCATAGCGATAGAACTTGGAACTACATTATTGTGCCACGTTTCAAAGAGCTAGCACAAACCGTGTTTGATTTAGAGTTCCAACAATATGTATCCATATAGGAGAAAACAGAGTGAAACCTAAACATGAAAACGGTTACTGCAAAGGAACGGTTTAACCTAGAAGAACGAAATTTGGTGAGCCAAGTGGGCTTGCTGTGCTGATCATTACCTGCAAGTATCATCAAGATTGGGTGAAAAAATGTTTGCTGAGATTTCAGGAAACTCGTCGTTTTTGGATGCTTGGCAACCCCTTTCAATGAAAGTGATTCTCGTCAGTCTCTGCTTGGGGCTACTTCAATAGGACACAAACCCTAGCGACAGAACTTGGAACTACATTATTGTGCCAAGTTTCAAAGAGCTAGCACAAACCGTGTTTGATTTAGAGTTCCAACTACATGTATCCATATAGGAGAAAACAGAGTGAAACCTAAACATGAAAACGGTTACTGCAAAGGAACGGTTTAACCTAGAAGAACGAAATTTGGTGAGCCTAGTGGGCTTGCTGTACTGATCATTACCTGCAAGTATCATCAAGATTGGGTGAAAAAATGTTTGCTGAGATTTCAGGAAACTCGTAGTTTTTTGGAAGCTTGACAACCCCTTTCAATGAAAGTGATTCTCATCAGTCTCTGCTTGGGGCTACTTCAATAGGACACAAACCATAGCGACAGAACTTGGAACTACATTATTGTGGCAAGTTTCACAGAGCTAGCACAAACCGTGTTTGATTTAGCGTTCCAACTACATGTATCCATATAGGAGAAAACAGAGTGAAACCTCAACATGAAAACGCTTACTGCAAAGGAACGGTTTAACCTAGAAGAACGAAATTTGGTGAGCCCAGTGGGATTGGTGTACTGATTATTAAATGGAAGTATCATCAAGATTGGGTGAAAAAATATTTGCTGAGATTTCAGGAATCTCGTAGTTTTTGGAAGCTTGGCAACCAATTTCAATGAAAGTGATTATCGTCAGTCTCTGCTTGGGGCTACTTCAATCGGACACAAACCATAGCGACAGAACTTGGAACTACATTATTGTGCCAAGTTTCAAAGAACTAGCACAAACCGTGTTTGATTTAGAGTTCCAACTACATGTATCCATATAGGAGAAAACAGAGTGAAACCTAAACATGAAAACGGTTACTGCAAAGGAACGGTTTAACCTAGTAGAACGAAATTTGGTGAGCCGAGTGGGCTTGGTGTCCTGATCATTAAATGGAAGTATCATCAAGATTGGGTGAAAAAATGTTTGCTGAGATTTCAGGAAACTCGTAGTTTTTTGGAAGCTTGGCAACCCCTTTCAATGAAAGTGATTCTCGTCAGTCTCTGCTTGGGGCTACTTCAATAGGACACAAACCCTAGCGACAGAACTTGGAACTACATTATTGTGCCAAGTTTCAAAGAGCTAGCACAAACCGTGTTTGATTTAGAGTTCCAACTACATGTATCCATATAGGAGAAAACAGAGTGAAACCTAAACATGAAAACGGTTACTGCAAAGGAACGGTTTAACCTAGAAGAACGAAATTTGGTGAGCCTAGTGGGCTTGCTGTACTGATCATTACCTGCAAGTATCATCAAGATTGGGTGAAAAAATGTTTGCTGAGATTTCAGGAAACTCGTAGTTTTTTGGAAGCTTGGCAACCCCTTTCAATGAAAGTGATTCTCGTCAGTCTCTGCTTGGGGCTACTTCAATAGGACACAAACCATAGCGACACAACATGGAACTACATGATTGTGCCAAGTTTCAAAGAGCTAGCACAAACCGTGTTTGATTTAGAGTTCCAACTACATGTATCCATATAGGAGAAAACACAGTGAAACCTAAACATGAAAACTGTTACTGCAAAGGAACGGTTTAACCTAGTAGAACGAAATTTGGTGAGCCAAGTGGGCTTGGTGTCCTGATCATTAAATGGAAGTATCATCAAGATTGGGTGAAAAAATGTTTGCTGAGATTTCAGGAAACTCGTAGTTTTTTGGAAGCTTGGCAACCCCTTTCAATGAAAGTGATTCTCGTCAGTCTCTGCTTGGGGCTACTTCAATAGGACACAAACCATAGCGACAGAACTTGGAACTACATTATTGTGCCAAGTTTCAAAGAGCTAGCACAAACCGTGTTTGATTTAGAGTTCCAACTACATGTATCCATATAGGACAAAACAGAGTGAAACCTAAACATGAAAACGGTTACTGCAAAGGAACAGTTTAACCTAGAAGAACGAAATTTGGTGAGCCAAGTGGGATTGGTGTACTGATCATTAAATGGAAGTATCATCAAAATTGGGTGAAAAAATGTTTGCTGAGATTTCAGGAAACTCGTAGTTTTTTGGAAGCTTGGCAACCCCTTTCAATGAAAGTGATTCTCGTCAGTCTCTGCTTGGGGCTACTTCAATAGGACACAAACCATAGCGACAGAACTTGGAACTACATTATTGTGCCAAGTTTCATAGAGCTAGCACAAACCGTGTTTGATTTAGAGTTCCAACTAAATGTATCCATATAGGAGAAAACAGATTGAAACCTAAACATGAAAACGGTTACTGCAAAGGAACGGTTTAACCTAGAAGAACGAAATTTGGTGAGCCAAGTGGGCTTGCTGTACTGATCATTACCTGCAAGTATCATCAAGATTGGGTGAAAAAATGTTTGCTGAGATTTCAGGAAACTCGTCGTTTTTGGATGCTTGGCAACCCCTTTCAATGAAAGTGATTCTCTTCAGTCTCTGCTTGGGGCTACTTCAATAGGACACAAACCCTAGCGACAGAACTTGGAACTACATTATTGTGCCAAGTTTCAAAGAGCTAGCACAAACCGTGTTTGATTTAGAGTTCCAACTACATGTATCCATATAGGAGAAAACAGAGTGAAACCTAAACATGAAAACGGTTACTGCAAAGGAACGGTTTAACCTAGAAGAACGAAATTTGGTGAGCCTAGTGGGCTTGCTGTACTGATCATTACCTGCAAGTATCATCAAGATTGGGTGAAAAAATGTTTGCTGAGATTTCAGGAAACTCGTAGTTTTTTGGAAGCTTGGCAACCCCTTTCAATGAAAGTGATTCTCGTCAGTCTCTGCTTGGGGCTACTTCAATAGGACACAAACCATAGCGACAGAACTTGGAACTACATTATTGTGGCAAGTTTCACAGAGCTAGCACAAACCGTGTTTGATTTAGCGTTCCAACTACATGTATCCATATAGGAGAAATCAGAGTGAAACCTAAACATGAAAACGGTTACTGCAAAGGAACGGTTTAACCTAGAAGAATGAAATTTGGTGAGCCAAGTGGGATTGGTGTACTGATTATTAAATGGAAGTATCATCAAGATTGGGTGAAAAAATATTTGCTGAGATTTCAGGAATCTCGTAGTTTTTGGAAGCTTGGCAACCAATTTCAATGAAAGTGATTCTCGTCAGTCTCTGCTTGGGGCTACTTCAATAGGACACAAACCATAGCGACAGAACTTGGAACTACATTATTGTGCCAAGTTTCAAAGAACTAGCACAAACCGTGTTTGATTTAGAGTTCCAACTACATGTATCCATATAGGAGAAAACAGAGTGAAACCTAAACATGAAAACGGTTACTGCAAAGGAACGGTTTAACCTAGAAGAACGAAATTTGGTGAGACAAGTGGACTTGCCGTACTGATCATTATCTGCAAGTATCATCAAGATTGGGTGAAAAAATGTTTGCTGAGATTTCAAGAAACTCGTAGTTTTTTGGAAGCTTGGCAACCCCTTTCAATGAAAGTGATTCTCGTCTGTCTCTGCTTGGGGCTACTTCAATGGGACACAAACCATAGCCACAGAACTTGGAACTACATTATTGTGCCAAGTTTCATAGAGCTAGCACAAACCGTGTTTGATTTAGAGTTCCAACAACATGTATCCATATAGGAGAAAACAGAGTGAAACCTAAACATGAAAACGGGTACTGCAAAGGAACGGTTTAACCTAGAAGAACGAAATTTGGTGAGCCAAGTGGGATTGGTGTACTGATCATTCAATGGAAGTTTCATGAAGATTGGGTGAAAAAATGTTTGCTGAGATTTCAGGAAACTCGTCGTTTTTGGATGCTTGGCAACCCCTTTCAATGAAAGTGATTCTCGTCAGTCTCTGCTTGGGGCTACTTCAATAGGACACAAACCATAGCGATAGAACTTGGAACTACATTATTGTGCCAAGTTTCAAAGAGCTAGCACAAACCGTGTTTGATTTAGCGTTCCAACTAAATGTATCCATATAGGAGAAAACAGATTGAAACCTAAACATGAAAACGGTTACTGCAAAGGAACGGTTTAACCTAGAAGAACGAAATTTGGTGAGCCAAGTGGGATTGGTGTACTGATTATTAAATGGAAGTATCATCAAGATTGGGTGAAAAAATATTTGCTGAGATTTCAGGAATCTCGTAGTTTTTGGAAGCTTGGCAACCAATTTCAATGAAAATGATTCTCGTCAGTCTCTGCTTGGGGCTACATCAATAGGACACAAACCATAGCGACAGAACTTGGAACTACATTATTGTGCCAAGTTTCAAAGAGCTAGCACAAACCGTGTTTGATTTAGAGTTCCAAATACATGATTCCATATAGGAGAAAACAGATTGAAACATAAACATGAAAACGGTTACTGCAAAGGAACGGTTTAACCTAGAAGAACGAAATTTGGTGAGCCTAGTGGGCTTGCTGTACTGATCATTACCTGCAAGTATCATCAAGATTGGGTGAAAAAATGTTTGCTGAGATTTCAGGAAACTCGTCGTTTTTGGATGCTTGGCAACCCCTTTCAATGAAAGTGATTCTCGTCAGTCTCTGCTTGGGGCTACTTCAATAGGACACAAACCCTAGCGACAGAACTTGGAACTACATTATTGTGCCAAGTTTCAAAGAGCTAGCACAAACCGTGTTTGATTTAGAGTTCCAACTACATGTATCCATATAGGAGAAAACAGAGTGAAACCTAAACATGAAAACGGTTACTGCAAAGGAACGGTTTAACCTAGAAGAACGAAATTTGGTGAGCCTAGTGGGCTTGCTGTACTGATCATTACCTGCAAGTATCATCAAGATTGGGTGAAAAAATGTTTGCTGAGATTTCAGGAAACTCGTAGTTTTTTGGAAGCTTGGCAACCCCTTTCAATGAAAGTGATTCTCGTCAGTCTCTGCTTGGGGCTACTTCAATAGGACACAAACCATAGCGACAGAACTTGGAACTACATTATTGTGGCAAGTTTCACAGAGCTAGCACAAACCGTGTTTGATTTAGTGTTCCAACTACATGTATCCATATAGGAGAAAACAGAGTGAAACCTCAACATGAAAACGGTTACTGCAAAGGAACGGTTTAACCTAGAAGAACGAAATTTGGTGAGCCAAGTGGGATTGGTGTACTGATTATTAAATGGAAGTATCATCAAGATTGGGTGAAAAAATATTTGCTGAGATTTCAGGAATCTCGTAGTTTTTGGAAGCTTGGCAACCAATTTCAATGAAAGTGATTCTCGTCAGTCTCTGCTTGGGGCTACTTCAATCGGACACAAACCATAGCGACAGAACTTGGAACTACATTATTGTGCCAAGTTTCAAAGAACTAGCACAAACCGTGTTTGATTTAGAGTTCCAACTACATGTATCCATATAGGAGAAAACAGAGTGAAACCTAAACATGAAAACGGTTACTGCAAAGGAACGGTTTAACCTAGAAGAACGAAATTTGGTGAGCCAAGTGGGCTTGCTGTACTGATCATTACCTGCAAGTATCATCAAGATTGGGTGAAAAAATGTTTGCTGAGATTTCAGGAAACTCGTAGTTTTTTGGAAGCTTGGCAACCCCTTTCAATGAAAGTGATTCTCGTCAGTCTCTGCTTGGGGCTACTTCAATAGGACACAAACCATAGCGACACAACATGGAACTACATGATTGTGCCAAGTTTCAAAGAGCTAGCACAAACCGTGTTTGATTTAGAGTTCCAACTACATGTATCCATATAGGAGAAAACAGAGTGAAACCTAAACATGAAAATGGTTACTGCAAAGGAACGGTTTAACCTAGTAGAACGAAATTTGGTGAGGCAAGTGGGCTTGGTGTCCTGATCATTAAATGGAAGTATCATCAAGATTGGGTGAAAAAATGTTTGCTGAGATTTCAGGAAACTCGTAGTTTTTTGGAAGCTTGGCAACCCCTTTCAATGAAGGTGATTCTCGTCAGTCTCTGCTTGGGGCTACTTCAATAGGACACAAACCATAGCGACAGAACTTGGAACTACATTATTGTGCCAAGTTTCAAAGAGCTAGCACAAACCGTGTTTGATTTAGATTTCCAACTACATGTATCCATATAGGAGAAAAAGAGTGAAACCTAAACATGAAAACGGTTACTGCAAAGGAACAGTTTAACCTAGAAGAACGAAATTTGGTGAGACAAGTGGGATTGGTGTACTGATCATTAAATGGAAGTATCATCAAAATTGGGTGAAAAAATGTTTGCTGAGATTTCAGGAAACTCGTAGTTTTTTGGAAGCTTGGCAACCCCTTTCAATGAAAGTGATTCTCGTCAGTCTCTGCTTGGGGCTACTTCAATAGGATACAAACCATAGCGACAGAACTTGGAACTACATTATTTTGCCAAGTTTCATAGAGCTAGCACAAACCGTGTTTGATTTAGAGTTCCAACAACATGTATCCATATAGGAGAAAACAGAGTGAAACCTAAACATGAAAACGGTTACTGCAAAGGAACGGTTTAACCTAGAAGAACGAAATTTGGTGAGCCAAGTGGGATTGGTGTACTGATCATTCAATGGAAGTTTCATGACGATTGGGTGAAAAAATGTTTGCTGAGATTTCAGGAAACTCGTCGTTTTTGGATGCTTGGCAACCCCTTTCAATTAAAGTGATTCTCGTCAGTCTCTGCTTGGGGCTACTTCAATAGGACACAAACCATAGCGATAGAACTTGGAACTACATTATTGTGCCAAGTTTCAAAGAGCTAGCACAAACCGTGTTTGATTTAGAGTTCCAACAATATGTATCCATATAGGAGAAAACAGAGTGAAACCTAAACATGAAAACGGTTACTGCAAAGGAACGGTTTAACCTAGAAGAACGAAATTTGGTGAGCCAAGTGGGCTTGCTGTGCTGATCATTACCTGCAAGTATCATCAAGATTGGGTGAAAAAATGTTTGCTGAGATTTCAGGAAACTCGTCGTTTTTGGATGCTTGGCAACCCCTTTCAATGAAAGTGATTCTCGTCAGTCTCTGCTTGGGGCTACTTCAATAGGACACAAACCATAGCGACAGAACTTGGAACTACATTATTGTGGCAAGTTTCACAGAGCTAGCACAAACCGTGTTTGATTTAGCGTTCCAACTACATGTATCCATATAGGAGAAAACAGAGTGAAACCTAAACATGAAAACGGTTACTGCAAAGGAACGGTTTAACCTAGAAGAACGAAATTTGGTGAGCCAAGTGGGATTGGTGTACTGATTATTAAACGGAAGTATCATCAAGATTGGGTGAAAAAAGGTTTGCTGAGATTTCAGGAATCTCGTAGTTTTTGGGAGCTTGGCAACCAATTTCAATGAAAGTGATTCTCGTCAGTCTCTGCTTGGGGCTACTTCAATAGGACACAAACCATAGCGACAGAACTTGGAACTACATTATGTTGGGAAGTTTCAAAGAGCTAGCACAAACCGTGTTTGATTTAGAGTTCGAACTACATGTATCCATATAGGAGAAAACAGAGTGAAACCTAAACATGAAAACGGTTACTGCAAAGGAAGGGTTTAACCTAGAAGAACGAAATTTGGTGAGCCAAGTGGGATTGGTGTACTGATCATTACATGGAAGTATCATCAAGATTGGGTGAAAAAATGTTTGCTGAGATTTCAGGAAACTCGTAGTTTTTTTGAAGCTTGGCAACCCCTTTCAATGAAAGTGATTCTCGTCAGTCTCTGCTTGGGACTACTTCAATAGGACAGAAACCATAGCGACAGAACTTGGAACTACATTATTGTGCCAAGTTTCAAAGAGCTAGCAGAAACCGTGTTTGATTTAGAGTTCCAACTACATGTATCCATATAGGAGAAAACAGAGTGAAACCTAAACATGAAAACGGTTACTGCAAAGGAACGGTTTAACCTAGAAGAACGAAATTTGGTGAGCCAAGTGGGATTGCCGTACTGATCATTTCCTGCAAGTATCATCAAGATTGGGTGAAAAAATGTTTGCTGAGATTTCAGGAAACTCGTAGTTTTTTGGAAGCTTGGCAACCCCTTTCAATGAAAGTGATTCTCGTCAGTCTCTGCTTGGGGCTACTTCAATAGGACACAAACCATAGCGATAGAATTGGAACTACATTATTGTGCCAAGTTTCAAAGAGCTAGCACAAACCGTGTTTGATTTAGCGTTCCAACTAAATGTATCGATATAGGAGAAAACAGATGAAACCTAAACATGAAAACGGTTACTGCAAAGGAACGGTTTAACCTAGAAGAACGAAATTTGGTGAGCCAAGTGGGATTGGTGTACTGATTATTAAATGGAAGTATCATCAAGATTGGGTGAAAAAATGTTTGCTGAGATTTCAGGAAACTCGTATTTTTTTGGAAGCTTGGCAACCCCTTTCAATGAAAGGGATTCTCGTCAGTCTCTGCTTGGGGCTACTTCAATAGGACACAAACCATAGCGACAGAACTTGGAACTACATTATTGTGCCAAGTTTCAAAGAGCTAGCACAAACCGTGTTTGGTTTAGAGTTCCAACTACATGTATCCATATAGGAGAAAACAGAGTGAAACCTAAACATGAAAACGGTTACTGCAAAGGAACGGTTTAACCTAGAAGAACGAAATTTGGTGAGCCAAGTGGGGCTTGCCGTACTGCTCATTACCTGCAAGTATCATCAAGATTGGGTGAAAAAATGTTTGCTGAGATTTCAGGAAACTCGTAGTTTTTTGGAAGCTTGGCAACCCCTTTCAATGAAAGTGATTCTCGTCAGTCTCTGCTTGGGGCTACTTCAATAGGACACAAACCATAGCGACAGAACTTGGAACTACATTATTGTGCCAAGTTTCAAAGAGCTAGCACAAACCGTGTTTGATTTAGAGTTCCAACTACATGTATCCATATAGGAACAAAACAGAGTGAAACCTAAACATGAAAACGGTTACTGCAAAGGAACAGTTTAACCTAGAAGAACGAAATTTGGTGAGCCAAGTGGGATTGGTGTACTGATCATTCAATGGAAGTTTCATGAAGATTGGATGAAAAAATGTTTGCTGAGATTTCAGGAAACTCGTCGTTTTTGGATGCTTGGCAACCCCTTTCAATGAAAGTGATTCTCGTCAGTCTCTGCTTGGGGCTACTTCAATAGGACACAAACCATAGCGATAGAATGGAACTACATTATTGTGCCAAATTTCAAAGAGCTAGCACAAACCGTGTTTGATTTAGCGTTCCAACTAAATGTATCGATATAGGAGAAAACAGATTGAAACCTAAACATGAAAACGGTTACTGCAAAGGAACGGTTTAATCTAGAAGAACGAAATTTGGTGAGCCAAGTGGGATTGGTGTACTGATTATTAAATGGAAGTATCATCAAGATTGGGTGAAAAAATATTTGCTGAGATTTCAGGAATCTCGTAGTTTTTGGAAGCTTGGCAACCCCTTTCAATGAAAGTGATTCTCGTCAGTCTCTGCTTGGGGCTACTTCAATAGGACACAAAGCCTAGCGACAGAACTTGGAACTACATTATTGTGCCAAGTTTCAAAGAGCTAGCACAAACCGTGTTTGATTTAGAGTTCCAACTACATGTATCCATATAGAGAAAACAGAGTGAAACCTAAACATGAAAACGGTTACTGCAAAGGAACGGTTTAACCTAGAAGAACGAAATTTGGTGAGCCCTAGTGGGCTTGCTGTACTGATCATTACCTGCAAGTATCATCAAGATTGGGTGAAAAAATGTTTGCTGAGATTTCAGGAAACTCGTCGTTTTTTGGAAGCTTGGCAACCCCTTTCAATGAAAGTGATTCTCGTCAGTCTCTGCTTGGGGCTACTTCAATAGGACACAAACCATAGCGACAGAACTTGGAACTACATTACTGTGCCAAGTTTCAATGAGCTAGCACAAACCGTGTTTGATTTAGATTTCTAACTACATGTATCCATATAGTAGAAAACAGAGTGAAACCTAAACATGAAAACGGTTACTGCAAAGGAAGGGTTTAACCTAGAAGAACGAAATTTGGTGAGCCAAGTGGGATTGGTGTACTGATCATTAAATGGAAGTATCATCAAGATTGGGTGAAAAAATGTTTGCTGAGATTTCAGGAAACTCGTAGTTTTTGGAAGCTTGGCAACCTCTTTCAATGAAAGTGATTCTCGTCAGTCTCTGCTTGGGGCTACTTCAATAGGACACAAACCATAGCGACAGAACTTGGAACTACATTATTGTGCCAAGTTTCAAAGAGCTAGCACAAACCGTGTTTTGATTTAGAGTTCCAACTACATGTATCCATATAGGAGAAAACAGAGTGAAACCTAAACATGAAAACGGTTACTGCAAAGGAACGGTTTAACCTAGAAGAACGAAATTTGGTGAGCCAAGTGGGCTTGCCGTACTGATCATTACCTGCAAGTATCATCAAGATTGGGTGAAAAAATGTTTGCTGAGATTTCAGGAAACTCGTAGTTTTTGGGAAGCTTGGTAACCCCTTTCAATGAAAGTGATTCTCGTCATTCTCTGCTTGGGGCTACTTCAATAGGACACAAACCATAGCGACACAACTTGGAACTACATTATTGTGCCAAGTTTCAAAGAGCTAGCACAAACCGTGTTTGATTTAGAGTTCCAACTACATGTATACATAAAGGAGAAAACAGAGTGAAACCTAAACATGAAAACGGTTACTGCAAAGGAACGGTTTAACCTAGAAGAACGAAATTTGGTGAGCCAAGTGGGCTTGCCGTACTAATTATTATATGGAAGTATCATCAAGATTGGGTGAAAAAATATTTGCTGAGATTTCAGGAATCTCGTAGTTTTTGGAAGCTTGCCAACCAATTTCAATGAAAGTGATTCTCGTCAGTCTCTGCTTGGGGCTACTTCAATAGGACACAAACCATAGCGACAGAACTTGGAACTACATTATTGTGCCAAGTTTCAAAGAGCTAGCACAAACCGTGTTTGATTTAGCGTTCCAACTAAATGTATCCATATAGGAGAAAACAGAGTGAAACCTAAACATGAAAACGGTTACTGCAAAGGAAGGGTTTAACCTAGAAGATGGAAATTTGGTGAGCCAAGTGGGATTGGTGTACTGATCATTACCTGCAAGTATCATCAAGATTGGGTGAAAAAATGTTTGCTGAGATTTCAGGAAACTCGTAGTTTATGGAAGCTTGCCAACCAATTTCAATGAAAGTGATTCTCGTCAGTCTCTGCCTGGGGCTACTTCAATAGGACACAAATCATAGCGACAGGACTTGGAACTACATTACTATGCCAAGTTTCAAAGAGCTAGCACAAACCGTGTTTGATTTAGATTTCCAACTACATGTATCCATATAGGAGAAAACAGAGTGAAACCTAAACATGAAAACGGTTACTGCAAAGGAACGGTTTAACCTAGAAGAACGAAATTTGGTGAGCCAAGTGGGCTTGGTGTCCTGATCATTAAATGGAAGTATCATCAAGATTGGGTGAAAAAATGTTTGCTGAGATTTCAGGAAACTCGTATTTTTTTGGAAGCTTGGCAACCCCTTTCAATGAAAGTGATTCTCGTCAGTCTCTGCTTGGGGATACTTCAATAGGACAGAAACCATAGCGACAGAACTTGGAACTACATTATTGTGCCAAGTTTCAAAGAGCTAGCACAAACCGTGTTTGATTTAGAGTTCCAAATACATGATTCCATATAGGAGAAAACAGAGTGAAACATAAACATGAAAACGGTTACTGCAAAGGAACGGTTTAACCTAGAAGAACGAAATTTGGTGAGCCTAGTGGGCTTGCTGTACTGATCATTACCTGCAAGTATCATCAAGATTGGGTGAAAAAAGGTTTGCTGAGATTTCAGGAAACTCGTAGTTTTTTGGAAGCTTGGCAACCTCTTTAAATGAAAGTGATTCTAGTCAGTCTCTGCTTGGGGCTACTTCAATAGGACACAAACCATAGCGATAGAACTTGGAACTACATTATTGTGCCACGTTTCAAAGAGCTAGCACAAACCGTGTTTGATTTAGAGTTCCAACAATATGTATCCATATAGGAGAAAACAGAGTGAAACCTAAACATGAAAACGGTTACTGCAAAGGAACGGTTTAACCTAGAAGAACGAAATTTGGTGAGCCAAGTGGGCTTGCTGTGCTGATCATTACCTGCAAGTATCATCAAGATTGGGTGAAAAAATGTTTGCTGAGATTTCAGGAAACTCGTCGTTTTTGGATGCTTGGCAACCCCTTTCAATGAAAGTGATTCTCGTCAGTCTCTGCTTGGGGCTACTTCAATAGGACACAAACCCTAGCGACAGAACTTGGAACTACATTATTGTGCCAAGTTTCAAAGAGCTAGCACAAACCGTGTTTGATTTAGAGTTCCAACTACATGTATCCATATAGGAGAAAACAGATTGAAACCTAAACATGAAAACGGTTACTGCAAAGGAACGGTTTAACCTAGAAGAACGAAATTTGGTGAGCCTAGTGGGCTTGCTGTACTGATCATTACCTGCAAGTATCATCAAGATTGGGTGAAAAAATGTTTGCTGAGATTTCAGGAAACTCGTAGTTTTTTGGAAGCTTGGCAACCTCTTTCAATGAAAGTGATTCTCATCAGTCTCTGCTTGGGGCTACTTCAATAGGACACAAACCATAGCGACAGAACTTGGAACTACATTATTGTGGCAAGTTTCACAGAGCTAGCACAAACCGTGTTTGATTTAGCGTTCCAACTACATGTATCCATATAGGAGAAAACAGAGTGAAACCTCAACATGAAAACGCTTACTGCAAAGGAACGGTTTAACCTAGAAGAACGAAATTTGGTGAGCCCAGTGGGATTGGTGTACTGATTATTAAATGGAAGTATCATCAAGATTGGGTGAAAAAATATTTGCTGAGATTTCAGGAATCTCGTAGTTTTTGGAAGCTTGGCAACCAATTTCAATGAAAGTGATTATCGTCAGTCTCTGCTTGGGGCTACTTCAATCGGACACAAACCATAGCGACAGAACTTGGAACTACATTATTGTGCCAAGTTTCAAAGAACTAGCACAAACCGTGTTTGATTTAGAGTTCCAACTACATGTATCCATATAGGAGAAAACAGAGTGAAACCTAAACATGAAAACGGTTACTGCAAAGGAACGGTTTAACCTAGTAGAACGAAATTTGGTGAGCCGAGTGGGCTTGGTGTCCTGATCATTAAATGGAAGTATCATCAAGATTGGGTGAAAAAATGTTTGCTGAGATTTCAGGAAACTCGTAGTTTTTTGGAAGCTTGGCAACCCCTTTCAATGAAAGTGATTCTCGTCCGTCTCTGCTTGGGGCTACTTCAATAGGACACAAACCCTAGCGACAGAACTTGGAACTACATTATTGTGCCAAGTTTCAAAGAGCTAGCACAAACCGTGTTTGATTTAGAGTTCCAACTACATGTATCCATATAGGAGAAAACAGAGTGAAACCTAAACATGAAAATGGTTACTGCAAAGGAACGGTTTAACCTAGAAGAACGAAATTTGGTGAGCCTAGTGGGCTTGCTGTACTGATCATTACCTGCAAGTATCATCAAGATTGGGTGAAAAAATGTTTGCTGAGATTTCAGGAAACTCGTAGTTTTTTGGAAGCTTGGCAACCCCTTTCAATGAAAGTGATTCTCGTCAGTCTCTGCTTGGGGCTACTTCAATAGGACACAAACCATAGCGACACAACATGGAACTACATGATTGTGCCAAGTTTCAAAGAGCTAGCACAAACCGTGTTTGATTTAGAGTTCCAACTACATGTATCCATATAGGAGAAAACACAGTGAAACCTAAACATGAAAACGGTTACTGCAAAGGAACGGTTTAACCTAGTAGAACGAAATTTGGTGAGCCAAGTGGGCTTGGTGTCCTGATCATTAAATGGAAGTATCATCAAGATTGGGTGAAAAAATGTTTGCTGAGATTTCAGGAAACTCGTAGTTTTTTGGAAGCTTGGCAACCCCTTTCAATGAAAGTGATTCTCGTCAGTCTCTGCTTGGGGCTACTTCAATAGGACACAAACCATAGCGACAGAACTTGGAACTACATTATTGTGCCAAGTTTCAAAGAGCTAGCACAAACCGTGTTTGATTTAGAGTTCCAACTACATGTATCCATATAGGACAAAACAGAGTGAAACCTAAACATGAAAACGGTTACTGCAAAGGAACAGTTTAACCTAGAAGAACGAAATTTGGTGAGCCAAGTGGGATTGGTGTACTGATCATTAAATGGAAGTATCATCAAAATTGGGTGAAAAAATGTTTGCTGAGATTTCAGGAAACTCGTAGTTTTTTGGAAGCTTGGCAACCCCTTTCAATGAAAGTGATTCTCGTCAGTCTCTGCTTGGGGCTACTTCAATAGGACACAAACCATAGCGACAGAACTTGGAACTACATTATTGTGCCAAGTTTCATAGAGCTAGCACAAACCGTGTTTGATTTAGAGTTCCAACTAAATGTATCCATATAGGAGAAAACAGATTGAAACCTAAACATGAAAACGGTTACTGCAAAGGAACGGTTTAACCTAGAAGAACGAAATTTGGTGAGCCAAGTGGGCTTGCTGTACTGATCATTACCTGCAAGTATCATCAAGATTGGGTGAAAAAATGTTTGCTGAGATTTCAGGAAACTCGTCGTTTTTGGATGCTTGGCAACCCCTTTCAATGAAAGTGATTCTCGTCAGTCTCTGCTTGGGGCTACTTCAATAGGACACAAACCCTAGCGACAGAACTTGGAACTACATTATTGTGCCAAGTTTCAAAGAGCTAGCACAAACCGTGTTTGATTTAGAGTTCCAACTACATGTATCCATATAGGAGAAAACAGAGTGAAACCTAAACATGAAAACGGTTACTGCAAAGGAACGGTTTAACCTAGAAGAACGAAATTTGGTGAGCCTAGTGGGCTTGCTGTACTGATCATTACCTGCAAGTATCATCAAGATTGGGTGAAAAAATGTTTGCTGAGATTTCAGGAAACTCGTAGTTTTTTGGAAGCTTGGCAACCCCTTTCAATGAAAGTGATTCTCGTCAGTCTCTGCTTGGGGCTACTTCAATAGGACACAAACCATAGCGACAGAACTTGGAACTACATTATTGTGGCAAGTTTCACAGAGCTAGCACAAACCGTGTTTGATTTAGCGTTCCAACTACATGTATCCATATAGGAGAAATCAGAGTGAAACCTAAACATGAAAACGGTTACTGCAAAGGAACGGTTTAACCTAGAAGAATGAAATTTGGTGAGCCAAGTGGGATTGGTGTACTGATTATTAAATGGAAGTATCATCAAGATTGGGTGAAAAAATATTTGCTGAGATTTCAGGAATCTCGTAGTTTTTGGAAGCTTGGCAACCAATTTCAATGAAAGTGATTCTCGTCAGTCTCTGCTTGGGGCTACTTCAATAGGACACAAACCATAGCGACAGAACTTGGAACTACATTATTGTGCCAAGTTTCAAAGAACTAGCACAAACCGTGTTTGATTTAGAGTTCCAACTACATGTATCCATATAGGAGAAAACAGAGTGAAACCTAAACATGAAAACGGTTACTGCAAAGGAACGGTTTAACCTAGAAGAACGAAATTTGGTGAGACAAGTGGACTTGCCGTACTGATCATTATCTGCAAGTATCATCAAGATTGGGTGAAAAAATGTTTGCTGAGATTTCAAGAAACTCGTAGTTTTTTGGAAGCTTGGCAACCCCTTTCAATGAAAGTGATTCTCGTCTGTCTCTGCTTGGGGCTACTTCAATGGGACACAAACCATAGCCACAGAACTTGGAACTACATTATTGTGCCAAGTTTCATAGAGCTAGCACAAACCGTGTTTGATTTAGAGTTCCAACAACATGTATCCATATAGGAGAAAACAGAGTGAAACCTAAACATGAAAACGGGTACTGCAAAGGAACGGTTTAACCTAGAAGAACGAAATTTGGTGAGCCAAGTGGGATTGTTGTACTGATCATTCAATGGAAGTTTCATGAAGATTGGGTGAAAAAATGTTTGCTGAGATTTCAGGAAACTCGTCGTTTTTGGATGCTTGGCAACCCCTTTCAATGAAAGTGATTCTCGTCAGTCTCTGCTTGGGGCTACTTCAATAGGACACAAACCATAGCGATAGAACTTGGAACTACATTATTGTGCCAAGTTTCAAAGAGCTAGCACAAACCGTGTTTGATTTAGCGTTCCAACTAAATGTATCCATATAGGAGAAAACAGATTGAAACCTAAACATGAAAACGGTTACTGCAAAGGAACGGTTTAACCTAGAAGAACGAAATTTGGTGAGCCAAGTGGGATTGGTGTACTGATTATTAAATGGAAGTATCATCAAGATTGGGTGAAAAAATATTTGCTGAGATTTCAGGAATCTCGTAGTTTTTGGAAGCTTGGCAACCAATTTCAATGAAAATGATTCTCGTCAGTCTCTGCTTGGGGCTACATCAATAGGACACAAACCATAGCGACAGAACTTGGAACTACATTATTGTGCCAAGTTTCAAAGAGCTAGCACAAACCGTGTTTGATTTAGAGTTCCAAATACATGATTCCATATAGGAGAAAACAGATTGAAACATAAACATGAAAACGGTTACTGCAAAGGAACGGTTTAACCTAGAAGAACGAAATTTGGTGAGCCTAGTGGGCTTGCTGTACTGATCATTACCTGCAAGTATCATCAAGATTGGGTGAAAAAATGTTTGCTGAGATTTCAGGAAACTCGTCGTTTTTGGATGCTTGGCAACCCCTTTCAATGAAAGTGATTCTCGTCAGTCTCTGCTTGGGGCTACTTCAATAGGACACAAACCCTAGCGACAGAACTTGGAACTACATTATTGTGCCAAGTTTCAAAGAGCTAGCACAAACCGTGTTTGATTTAGAGTTCCAACTACATGTATCCATATAGGAGAAAACAGAGTGAAACCTAAACATGAAAACGGTTACTGCAAAGGAACGGTTTAACCTAGAAGAACGAAATTTGGTGAGCCTAGTGGGCTTGCTGTACTGATCATTACCTGCAAGTATCATCAAGATTGGGTGAAAAAATGTTTGCTGAGATTTCAGGAAACTCGTAGTTTTTTGGAAGCTTGGCAACCCCTTTCAATGAAAGTGATTCTCGTCAGTCTCTGCTTGGGGCTACTTCAATAGGACACAAACCATAGCGACAGAACTTGGAACTACATTATTGTGGCAAGTTTCACAGAGCTAGCACAAACCGTGTTTGATTTAGCGTTCCAACTACATGTATCCATATAGGAGAAAACAGAGTGAAACCTCAACATGAAAACGGTTACTGCAAAGGAACGGTTTAACCTAGAAGAACGAAATTTGGTGAGCCAAGTGGGATTGGTGTACTGATTATTAAATGGAAGTATCATCAAGATTGGGTGAAAAAATATTTGCTGAGATTTCAGGAATCTCGTAGTTTTTGGAAGCTTGGCAACCAATTTCAATGAAAGTGATTCTCGTCAGTCTCTGCTTGGGGCTACTTCAATCGGACACAAACCATAGCGACAGAACTTGGAACTACATTATTGTGCCAAGTTTCAAAGAACTAGCACAAACCGTGTTTGATTTAGAGTTCCAACTACATGTATCCATATAGGAGAAAACAGAGTGAAACCTAAACATGAAAACGGTTACTGCAAAGGAACGGTTTAACCTAGAAGAACGAAATTTGGTGAGCCAAGTGGGCTTGCTGTACTGATCATTACCTGCAAGTATCATCAAGATTGGGTGAAAAAATATTTGCTGAGATTTCAGGAATCTCGTAGTTTTTGGAAGCTTGGCAACCCCTTTCAATGAAAGTGATTCTCGTCAGTCTCTGCTTGGGGATACTTCAATAGGACAGAAACCATAGCGACAGAACTTGGAACTACATTATTGTGCCAAGTTTCAAAGAGCTAGCACAAACCGTGTTTGATTTAGAGTTCCAAATACATGATTCCATATAGGAGAAAACAGAGTGAAACATAAACATGAAAACGGTTACTGCAAAGGAACGGTTTAACCTAGAAGAACGAAATTTGGTGAGCCTAGTGGGCTTGCTGTACTGATCATTACCTGCAAGTATCATCAAGATTGGGTGAAAAAAGGTTTGCTGAGATTTCAGGAAACTCGTAGTTTTTTGGAAGCTTGGCAACCTCTTTAAATGAAAGTGATTCTAGTCAGTCTCTGCTTGGGGCTACTTCAATAGGACACAAACCATAGCGATAGAACTTGGAACTACATTATTGTGCCACGTTTCAAAGAGCTAGCACAAACCGTGTTTGATTTAGAGTTCCAACAATATGTATCCATATAGGAGAAAACAGAGTGAAACCTAAACATGAAAACGGTTACTGCAAAGGAACGGTTTAACCTAGAAGAACGAAATTTGGTGAGCCAAGTGGGCTTGCTGTGCTGATCATTACCTGCAAGTATCATCAAGATTGGGTGAAAAAATGTTTGCTGAGATTTCAGGAAACTCGTCGTTTTTGGATGCTTGGCAACCCCTTTCAATGAAAGTGATTCTCGTCAGTCTCTGCTTGGGGCTACTTCAATAGGACACAAACCCTAGCGACAGAACTTGGAACTACATTATTGTGCCAAGTTTCAAAGAGCTAGCACAAACCGTGTTTGATTTAGAGTTCCAACTACATGTATCCATATAGGAGAAAACAGATTGAAACCTAAACATGAAAACGGTTACTGCAAAGGAACGGTTTAACCTAGAAGAACGAAATTTGGTGAGCCTAGTGGGCTTGCTGTACTGATCATTACCTGCAAGTATCATCAAGATTGGGTGAAAAAATGTTTGCTGAGATTTCAGGAAACTCGTAGTTTTTTGGAAGCTTGGCAACCTCTTTCAATGAAAGTGATTCTCATCAGTCTCTGCTTGGGGCTACTTCAATAGGACACAAACCATAGCGACAGAACTTGGAACTACATTATTGTGGCAAGTTTCACAGAGCTAGCACAAACCGTGTTTGATTTAGCGTTCCAACTACATGTATCCATATAGGAGAAAACAGAGTGAAACCTCAACATGAAAACGCTTACTGCAAAGGAACGGTTTAACCTAGAAGAACGAAATTTGGTGAGCCCAGTGGGATTGGTGTACTGATTATTAAATGGAAGTATCATCAAGATTGGGTGAAAAAATATTTGCTGAGATTTCAGGAATCTCGTAGTTTTTGGAAGCTTGGCAACCAATTTCAATGAAAGTGATTATCGTCAGTCTCTGCTTGGGGCTACTTCAATCGGACACAAACCATAGCGACAGAACTTGGAACTACATTATTGTGCCAAGTTTCAAAGAACTAGCACAAACCGTGTTTGATTTAGAGTTCCAACTACATGTATCCATATAGGAGAAAACAGAGTGAAACCTAAACATGAAAACGGTTACTGCAAAGGAACGGTTTAACCTAGTAGAACGAAATTTGGTGAGCCGAGTGGGCTTGGTGTCCTGATCATTAAATGGAAGTATCATCAAGATTGGGTGAAAAAATGTTTGCTGAGATTTCAGGAAACTCGTAGTTTTTTGGAAGCTTGGCAACCCCTTTCAATGAAAGTGATTCTCGTCCGTCTCTGCTTGGGGCTACTTCAATAGGACACAAACCCTAGCGACAGAACTTGGAACTACATTATTGTGCCAAGTTTCAAAGAGCTAGCACAAACCGTGTTTGATTTAGAGTTCCAACTACATGTATCCATATAGGAGAAAACAGAGTGAAACCTAAACATGAAAATGGTTACTGCAAAGGAACGGTTTAACCTAGAAGAACGAAATTTGGTGAGCCTAGTGGGCTTGCTGTACTGATCATTACCTGCAAGTATCATCAAGATTGGGTGAAAAAATGTTTGCTGAGATTTCAGGAAACTCGTAGTTTTTTGGAAGCTTGGCAACCCCTTTCAATGAAAGTGATTCTCGTCAGTCTCTGCTTGGGGCTACTTCAATAGGACACAAACCATAGCGACACAACATGGAACTACATGATTGTGCCAAGTTTCAAAGAGCTAGCACAAACCGTGTTTGATTTAGAGTTCCAACTACATGTATCCATATAGGAGAAAACACAGTGAAACCTAAACATGAAAACGGTTACTGCAAAGGAACGGTTTAACCTAGTAGAACGAAATTTGGTGAGCCAAGTGGGCTTGGTGTCCTGATCATTAAATGGAAGTATCATCAAGATTGGGTGAAAAAATGTTTGCTGAGATTTCAGGAAACTCGTAGTTTTTTGGAAGCTTGGCAACCCCTTTCAATGAAAGTGATTCTCGTCAGTCTCTGCTTGGGGCTACTTCAATAGGACACAAACCATAGCGACAGAACTTGGAACTACATTATTGTGCCAAGTTTCAAAGAGCTAGCACAAACCGTGTTTGATTTAGAGTTCCAACTACATGTATCCATATAGGACAAAACAGAGTGAAACCTAAACATGAAAACGGTTACTGCAAAGGAACAGTTTAACCTAGAAGAACGAAATTTGGTGAGCCAAGTGGGATTGGTGTACTGATCATTAAATGGAAGTATCATCAAAATTGGGTGAAAAAATGTTTGCTGAGATTTCAGGAAACTCGTAGTTTTTTGGAAGCTTGGCAACCCCTTTCAATGAAAGTGATTCTCGTCAGTCTCTGCTTGGGCTACTTCAATAGGACACAAACCATAGCGACAGAACTTGGAACTACATTATTGTGCCAAGTTTCATAGAGCTAGCACAAACCGTGTTTGATTTAGAGTTCCAACTAAATGTATCCATATAGGAGAAAACAGATTGAAACCTAAACATGAAAACGGTTACTGCAAAGGAACGGTTTAACCTAGAAGAACGAAATTTGGTGAGCCAAGTGGGCTTGCTGTACTGATCATTACCTGCAAGTATCATCAAGATTGGGTGAAAAAATGTTTGCTGAGATTTCAGGAAACTCGTCGTTTTTGGATGCTTGGCAACCCCTTTCAATGAAAGTGATTCTCGTCAGTCTCTGCTTGGGGCTACTTCAATAGGACACAAACCCTAGCGACAGAACTTGGAACTACATTATTGTGCCAAGTTTCAAAGAGCTAGCACAAACCGTGTTTGATTTAGAGTTCCAACTACATGTATCCATATAGGAGAAAACAGAGTGAAACCTAAACATGAAAACGGTTACTGCAAAGGAACGGTTTAACCTAGAAGAACGAAATTTGGTGAGCCTAGTGGGCTTGCTGTACTGATCATTACCTGCAAGTATCATCAAGATTGGGTGAAAAAATGTTTGCTGAGATTTCAGGAAACTCGTAGTTTTTTGGAAGCTTGGCAACCCCTTTCAATGAAAGTGATTCTCGTCAGTCTCTGCTTGGGGCTACTTCAATAGGACACAAACCATAGCGACAGAACTTGGAACTACATTATTGTGGCAAGTTTCACAGAGCTAGCACAAACCGTGTTTGATTTAGCGTTCCAACTACATGTATCCATATAGGAGAAATCAGAGTGAAACCTAAACATGAAAACGGTTACTGCAAAGGAACGGTTTTAACCTAGAAGAATGAAATTTGGTGAGCCAAGTGGGATTGGTGTACTGATTATTAAATGGAAGTATCATCAAGATTGGGTGAAAAAATATTTGCTGAGATTTCAGGAATCTCGTAGTTTTTGGAAGCTTGGCAACCAATTTCAATGAAAGTGATTCTCGTCAGTCTCTGCTTGGGGCTACTTCAATAGGACACAAACCATAGCGACAGAACTTGGAACTACATTATTGTGCCAAGTTTCAAAGAACTAGCACAAACCGTGTTTGATTTAGAGTTCCAACTACATGTATCCATATAGGAGAAAACAGAGTGAAACCTAAACATGAAAACGGTTACTGCAAAGGAACGGTTTAACCTAGAAGAACGAAATTTGGTGAGACAAGTGGACTTGCCGTACTGATCATTATCTGGCAAGTATCATCAAGATTGGGTGAAAAAATGTTTGCTGAGATTTCAAGAAACTCGTAGTTTTTGGAAGCTTGGCAACCCCTTTCAATGAAAGTGATTCTCGTCTGTCTCTGCTTGGGGCTACTTCAATGGG
>NW_027552177.1:0-41526 GCF_045843805.1 Urocitellus parryii
AACTTGTAACTACCATTATTGTGCCAAGTTTCAAAGAGCTAGCACAAACCGTGTTTGATTTAGAGTTGCAACTACATGTATCCATATACTAGAAAACAGAGTCAAACCTAAACATGAAAACGGTTACTGCAAACGAACGGTTTAACCTAGAAGAACGAAATTTGGTGAGCCAAGTGGAATTGGTGTACTGAACATTACCTGCCAGTATCATCAAGATTGGTTTAAAAAGTGTTTGGTGAGACTTCAGGAAACTGGTAGTTTTTTGGAAGCTTGGCAACCCCTTTCAATGAAAGTGATTCTCGTCAGTCTCTGCTTTGGGCTACTTCATTAGGACACAAACCATAGCGATAGAACTTGGAACTACATTATTGTGCCAAGTTTCAAAGAGCTTGCACAAACCCTGTTTGATTAAGAGTTCCAACTACATGTATCCTTATAGGAGAAAAACAGAGTGAAACCTAAACATGTAAACGGTTACCGCAAACGAACGGTTTACCCCAGAAGAACGAAATTTGTTGAGCCAACTGAGATTGGTGTACTGATAATTACCTGCAAGTATCATCAAGATTGGGTGAAAAAATGTTTGCTGAGATTTCCGGAAACTCGTACTTTTTGGAAGCTTGGCAACCCCTTTCAATGAAAGTGATTCTCGTCAGTCTCTGCTTGGGGCTACTTCAATAGGACACAAACCATACCTATAGAACGTGGAACTGCATTATTGTGCCAAGTTTCAAAGAGCTAGCACAAACCGTGTTTGATTTAGAGTTCCAACTACATGTATCCATATAGGAGAAAACAGAGTGAAACCTAAACATGTAAACGGTTACTGCAAAGGAACGGTTTAACCTAGAAGAACGAAATTTGGTGAGCCAAGTGGGATTTGTGTACTGATCATTACCTGCAAGTATCATCAAGATTGGGTGAAAAAATGTTCACTTATATATCAGGAAACTCGTAGTTTTTTGGAAGCCTGGCAACCCCTTTCAATGAAAGTGATACTCGTCAGTCTGTGCTTGGGGCTACTTCAATAGGACACAAACCATAGCGATAGAACTTGGAACTACATTATTGTGCCATGTTTCAAAGAGCTAGCACAAACCCTGTTTGATTAAGAGTTCCAACTATATGTATCCTTATAGGAGAAAACAGAGTGAAACCTAAACATGTAAACGGTTACCGCAAACGAACGGTTTACCCCAGAAGAACGAAATTTGGTGAGCCAACTGAGATTGGTGTACTGATAATTACCTGCAAGTATCATCAAGATTGGGTGAAAAAATGTTTGCTGAGATTTCCGGAAACTCGTAGTTTTTTGGAAGCTTGGCAACCCCTTTCAATGAAAGTGATTCTCGTCAGTCTCTGCTTGGGCTACTTCAATAGGACACAAACCATAGAGATAGAACTTGGAACTACATTATTGTGCCAAGTTTCAAAGAGCTAGCACAAACCGTGTTTGATTTAGAGTTCCAACTACATGTATCCATATAGGAGAAAACAGAGTGAAACCTAAACATGAAAACGGTTACTGTAAAGGAACGGTTTAACCTAGAAGAACGAAATTTGGTGAGCCATGTGGGGAGTGGTGTACTGATCATTACCTGCAAGTATCATCAAGATTGGGTGAAAAAATGTTCGCTTACATTTCAGGAAACTCGTAGTTTTTTGGAATCCTGGCAACTCCTTTCAATGAAAGTGATTCTCGACAGTCTCTGCTTGGGGCTACTTCAATAGGACACAAACCATAGCGATAGAACTTGGAACTACATTATTGTGCCATGTTTCAAAGAGCTAGCACAAACCGTGTTTGATTTAGAGTTCCAACTACATGTATCCATATAGGAGAAAACAGAGTGAAACCTAAACATGAAAACGGTTACTGCAAACGAACGGTTTAACCTAGAAGAACGAAATTTGGTGAGCCAAGTGGAATTGGTGTACTGAACATTACCTGCCAGAATCATCAAGATTGGTTTAAAAAGTGTTTGGTGAGACTTCAGGAAACTGGTAGTTTTTTGGAAGCTTGGCAACCCCTTTCAATGAAAGTGATTCTCGTCAGTCTCTGCTTTGGGCTACTTCATTAGGACACAAACCATAGCGATAGAACTTGGAACTACATTATTGTGCCAAGTTTCAAAGAGCTAGCACAAACCCTGTTTGATTTAGAGTTCCAACTACATGTATCCATATAGGAGAAAACAGAGTGAAACCTAAACATGAAAACGGTTACTGCAAAGGAACGGTTTAACCTAGAAGAACGAAATTTGGTGAGCCATGTGGGACTGGTGTACTGATCATTACCTGCAAGTATCATCAAGATTGGGTGAAAAAATGTTCGCTTACATTTCAGGAAACTCGTAGTTTTTTGGAAGCCTGGCAACCCCTTTCAATGAAAGTGATACTCGTCAGTCTGTGCTTGGGGCTACTTCAATAGGACACAAACCAAAGTGATAGAACTTGTAACTACATTATTGTGCCAAGTTTCAAAGAGCTAGCACAAACCGTGTTTGATTTAGAGTTGCAACTACATGTATCCATATAGGAGAAAACAGAGTCAAACCTAAACATGAAAACGGTTACTGCAAACGAACGGTTTAACCTAGAAGAACGAAATTTGGTGAGCCAAGTGGAATTGGTGTACTGAACATTACTTGCCAGTATCATCAAGATTGGTTTAAAAAGTGTTTGGTGAGACTTCAGGAAACTGGTAGTTTTTTGGAAGCTTGGCAACCCCCTTTCAATGAAAGTGATTCTCGTCAGTCTCTGCTTTGGGCTACTTCATTAGGACACAAACCATAGCGATAGAAACTTGGAACTACATTATTGTGCCAAGTTTCAAAGAGCTTGCACAAACCCTGTTTGATTAAGAGTTCCAACTACATGTATCCTTATAGGAGAAAACAGAGTGAAACCTAAACATGTAAACGGTTACCGCAAACGAACGGTTTACCCCAGAAAGAACGAAATTTGTTGAGCCAACTGAGATTGGTGTACTGATAATTACCTGCAAGTATCATCAAGATTGGGTGAAAAATGTTTGCTGAGATTTCCGGAAACTCGTACTTTTTTGGAAGCTTGGCAACCCCTTTCAATGAAAGTGATTCTCGTCAGTCTCTGCTTGGGGCTACTTCAATAGGACACAAACCATACCTATAGAACGTGGAACTGCATTATTGTGCCAAGTTTCAAAGAGCTAGCACAAACCGTGTTTGATTTAGAGTTCCAACTACATGTATCCATATAGGAGAAAACAGAGTGAAACCTAAACATGTAAACGGTTACTGCAAAGGAACGGTTTAACCTAGAAGAACGAAATTTGGTGAGCCAAGTGGGATTTGTGTACTGATCATTACCTGCAAGTATCATCAAGATTGGGTGAAAAAATGTTCACTTATATATCAGGAAACTCGTAGTTTTTTGGAAGCCTGGCAACCCCTTTCAATGAAAGTGATACTCGTCAGTCTGTGCTTGGGGCTACTTCAATAGGACACAAACCATAGCGATAGAACTTGGAACTACATTATTGTGCCATGTTTCAAAGAGCTAGCACAAACCCTGTTTGATTAAGAGTTCCAACTATATGTATCCTTATAGGAGAAAACAGAGTGAAACCTAAACATGTAACGGTTACCGCAAACGAACGGTTTACCCCAGAAGAACGAAATTTGGTGAGCCAACTGAGATTGGTGTACTGATAATTACCTGCAAGTATCATCAAGATTGGGTGAAAAAATGTTTGCTGAGATTTCCGGAAACTCGTAGTTTTTTGGAAGCTTGGCAACCCCTTTCAATGAAAGTGATTCTCGTCAGTCTCTGCTTGGGGCTACTTCAATAGGACACAAACCATAGAGATAGAACTTGGAACTACATTATTGTGCCAAGTTTCAAAGAGCTAGCACAAACCGTGTTTGATTTAGAGTTCCAACTACATGTATCCATATAGGAGAAAACAGAGTGAAACCTAAACATGAAAACGGTTACTGTAAAGGAACGGTTTAACCTAGAAGAACGAAATTTGGTGAGCCATGTGGGAGTGGTGTACTGATCATTACCTGCAAGTATCATCAAGATTGGGTGAAAAAATGTTCGCTTACATTTCAGGAAACTCGTAGTTTTTTGGAATCCTGGCAACTCCTTTTCAATGAAAGTGATTCTCGACAGTCTCTGCTTGGGGCTACTTCAATAGGACACAAACCATAGCGATAGAACTTGGAACTACATTATTGTGCCATGTTTCAAAGAGCTAGCACAAACCGTGTTTGATTTAGAGTTCCAACTACATGTATCCATATAGGAGAAAACAGAGTGAAACCTAAACATGAAAACGGTTACTGCAAACGAACGGTTTAACCTAGAAGAACGAAATTTGGTGAGCCAAGTGGAATTGGTGTACTTGAACATTACCTGCCAGAATCATCAAGATTGGTTTAAAAAGTGTTTGGTGAGACTTCAGGAAACTGGTAGTTTTTTGGAAGCTTGGCAACCCCTTTCAATGAAAGTGATTCTCGTCAGTCTCTGCTTTGGGCTACTTCATTAGGACACAAACCATAGCGATAGAACTTGGAACTACATTATTGTGCCAAGTTTCAAAGAGCTAGCACAAACCCTGTTTGATTTAGAGTTCCAACTACATGTATCCATATAGAGAAACAGAGTGAAACCTAAACATGAAAACGGTTACTGCAAAGGAACGGTTTAACCTAGAAGAACGAAATTTGGTGAGCCATGTGGGACTGGTGTACTGATCATTACCTGCAAGTATCATCAAGATTGGGTGAAAAAATGTTCGCTTATATATCAGGAAACTCGTAGTTTTTTGGAAGCCTGGCAACCCCTTTCAATGAAAGTGATACTCGTCAGTCTGTGCTTGGGGCTACTTCAATAGGACACAACCATAGCGATAGAACTAGGAACTACATTATTGTGCCACGTTTTGAAGAGCTAGCACAAACCGTGTTTTGATTTAGAGTTCCAACTACATGTATCCATA
The DNA here is from genome assembly GCF_045843805.1 of Urocitellus parryii. Taxonomy (NCBI): domain Eukaryota; kingdom Metazoa; phylum Chordata; class Mammalia; order Rodentia; family Sciuridae; genus Urocitellus; species Urocitellus parryii. The sequence goes on from NW_027552177.1 coordinate 4,988, forward strand.
TAGGAGAAAACAGAGTGAAACCTAAACATGAAAACGGTTATTGCAAAGGAACGGTTTAACCTAGAAGAACGAAATTTGGTGAGCCCAGTGTGACTGGTGTACTGATCATTACCTGAAAGTATCATCAAGATTGGGTTAAAAATGTTCGCTTATATTTCAGGAAACTCGTAGTTTTTGGAAGCTTGGCAACCCCTTTCAATGAAAGTGATTTCTCGTCAGTCTCTGCTTGGGGCTACTTCAATATGACACAAACCATAGAGATAGAACTTGGAACTACATTATTGTGCCAAGTTTCAAAGAGCTAGCACAAACCGTGTTTGATTTAGAGTTTCAACTACATGTATCCATATACGATGAAACAGAGAGAAACCTAAACATGAAAACGGTTACTGCAAAGGAACGGTTTAACCTAAAAGAACGAAATTTGGTGAGCCAAGCGGGATTGGTGTACTGAACATTACCTGCCAGTATCATCAAGATTGGTTTAAAAAGTGTTTGGTGAGACTTCAGGAAACTGGTAGTTTTTTGGAAGCTTGGCAACCCCTTTCAATGAAAGTGATTCTCGTCAGTCTCTGCTTTGGGCTACTTCATTAGGACACAAACCATAGCGATAGAACTTGGAACTACATTATTGTGCCAAGTTTCAAAGAGCTAGCACACACCCTGTTTGATTTAGAGTTCCAACTACATGTATCCATATAGGAGAAAACAGAGTGAAACCTAAACATGAAAACGGTTACTGCAAAGGAACGGTTTAACCTAGAAGAACGAAATTTGGTGAGCCATGTGGGACTGGTGTACTGATCATTACCTGCAAGTATCATCAAGATTGGGTGAAAAAATGTTCGCTTATATATCAGGAAACTCGTAGTTTTTTGGAAGCCTGGCAACCCCTTTCAATGAAAGTGATACTCGTCATTCTGTGCTTGGGGCTACTTCAATAGGACACAAACCACAGCGATAGAACTAGGAACTACATTATTGTGCCAAGTTTTGAAGAGCTAGCACAAACCGTGTTTGATTTAGAGTTCCAACTACATGTATCCATATAGGAGAAAACAGAGTGAAACCTAAACATGAAAACGGTTATTGCAAAGGAACGGTTTAACCTAGAAGAACGAAATTTGGTGAGCCCAGTGTGACTGGTGTACTGATCATTACCTGAAAGTATCATCAAGATTGGGTTAAAAATGTTCGCTTATATTTCAGGAAACTCGTAGTTTTTTGGAAGCTTGGCAACCCCTTTCAATGAAAGTGATTCTCGTCAGTCTCTGCTTGGGGCTACTTCAATATGACACAAACCATAGAGATAGAACTTGGAACTACATTATTGTGCCAAGTTTCAAAGAGCTAGCACAAACCGTGTTTGATTTAGAGTTCCAACTACATGTATCCATATACGATGAAACAGAGAGAAACCTAAACATGAAAACGGTTACTGCAAAGGAACGGTTTAACCTAAAAGAACGAAATTTGGTGAGCCAAGTGGGATTGGTGTACTGATCATTACCTGCCAGTATCATCAAGGTTGGTTGAAAAAATGTTTGGTGAGATTTCAGGAAACTGGTAGTTTTTTGGATGCTTGGCAACCCCTTTCAATGAAAGTGATTCTCGTCAGTCTCTGCTTGGGGCTACTTCATTAGGACACAAACCATACCTATAGAACGTGGAACTGCATTATTGTGCCAAGTTTCAAAGAGCTAGCACAAACCGTGTTTGATTTAGAGTTCCAACTACATGTATCCATATAGGAGAAAACAGAGTGAAACCTAAACATGAAAACGGTTACTGTAAAGGAACGGTTTAACCTAGAAGAACGAAATTTGGTGAGCCATGTGGGAGTGGTGTACTGATCATTACCTGCAAGTATCATCAAGATTGGGTGAAAAAATGTTCGCTTACATTTCAGGAAACTCGTAGTTTTTTGGAATCCTGGCAACTCCTTTCAATGAAAGTGATTCTCGACAGTCTCTGCTTGGGGCTACTTCAATAGGACACAAACCATAGCGATAGAACTTGGAACTACATTATTGTGCCATGTTTCAAAGAGCTAGCACAAACCGTGTTTGATTTAGAGTTCCAACTACATGTATCCATATAGGAGAAAACAGAGTGAAACCTAAACATGAAAACGGTTACTGCAAAGGAAGGGTTTAACCTAGAAGAACGAAATTTGGTGAGCCAAGTGGGATTGGTGTACTGAACATTACCTGCCAGTATCATCAAGATTGGTTGAAAAAATGTTTGGTGAGACTTCAGGAAACTGGTAGTTTTTTGGAAGCTTGGCAACCTCTTTCAATGAAAGTGATTCTCGTCAGTCTCTGCTTGGGCCTACTTCATTAGGACACAAACCATAGCGATAGATCTTGGAACTACATTATTGTGCCAAGTTTCAAACAGCTAGCACAAACCGTGTTTGATTTAGAGTTCCAACTACATGTATCCATATAGGAGAAAACAGAGTGAAACCTAAACATGAAAACGGTTACTGCAAAGGAACGGTTTAACCTAGAAGAACGAAATTTGGTGAGCCAATTGGGACTGGTGTACTGATGATTACCTGCAAGTATCATCAAGATTGGGTGAAAAAATGTTCGCTTACATTTCAGGAAACTCGTAGTTTTTTGGAATCCTGGCAACCACTTACAATGAAAGTGATTCTCGTCAGTCTCTGCTTGGGGCTACTTCAATAGGACACAAACCATAGTGATAGAACTTGTAACTACATTATTGTGCCAAGTTTCAAAGAGCTAGCACAAACCGTGTTTGATTTAGAGTTGCAACTACATGTATCCATATAGGAGAAAACAGAGTCAAACCTAAACATGAAAACGGTTACTACAAACGAACGGTTTAACCTAGAAGAACGAAATTTGGTGAGCCAAGTGGAATTGGTGTACTGAACATTACCTGCCAGTATCATCAAGATTGGTTTAAAAAGTGTTTGGTGAGACTTCAGGAAACTGGTAGTTTTTTGGAAGCTTGGCAACCCCTTTCAATGAAAGTGATTCTCGTCAGTCTCTGCTTTGGGCTACTTCTTTAGGACACAAACCATAGCGATAGAACTTGGAACTACATTATTCTGCCAAGTTTCAAAGAGCTAGCACAAACCGTGTTTGATTTAGAGTTCCAACTACATGTATCCATATAGGAGAAAACAGAGTGAAACCTAAACATGAAAACGGTTACTGCAAAGAAACGGTTTAACCTAGAAGAACGAAATTTGGTGAGCCATGTGGGACTGGTGTACTGATCATTACCTGCAAGTATCATCAAGATTGGGTGAAAAAATGTTCGCTTATATATCAGGAAACTCGTAGTTTTTTGGAAGCCTGGCAACCCCTTTCAATGAAAAAGATACTCGTCAGTCTGTTCTTGGGGCTACTTCAATAGGACACAAACCATAGCGATAGAACTTGGAACTACATTATTGTGCCAAGTTTTGAAGAGCTAGCACAAACCGTGTTTGATTTAGAGTTCCAACTACATGTATCCATATAGGAGAAAACAGAGTGAAACCTAAACATGAAAACGGTTATTGCAAAGGAACGGTTTAACCTAGAAGAACGAAATTTGGTGAGCCCAGTGTGACTGGTGTACTGATCATTACCTGAAAGTATCATCAAGATTGGGTTAAAAATGTTCGCTTATATTTCAGGAAACTCGTAGTTTTTTGGAAGCTTGGCAACCCCTTTCAATGAAAGTGATTCTCGTCAGTCTCTGCTTGGGGCTACTTAAATAGGACACAAACCATAGAGATAGAACTTGGAACTACATTATTCTGCCAAGTTTCAAAGAGCTAGCACAAACCGTGTTTGATTTAGAGTTCCAACTACATTTATCCATATACGATGAAACAGAGTGAAACCTAAACATGAAAACGGTTTCTGCAAAGGAACGGTTTAACCTAAAAGAACGAAATTTGGTGAGCCAAGTGGGATTGGTGTACTGATCATTACCTGCCAGTATCATCAAGATTGGTTGAAAAAATGTTTGGTGAGATTTCAGGAAACTGGTAGTTTTTTGGAAGCTTGGCAACCCCTTTCAATGAAAGTGATTCTCGTCAGTCTCTGCTTGGGGCTACTTCATTAGGACACAAACCATAGCGATAGAACTTGGAACTACATTATTGTGCCAAGTTTCAAAGAGCTAGCACAAACCGTGTTTAATTTAGAGTTCCAACTACATGTATCCATATAGGAGAAAACAGAGTGAAACCTAAACATGAAAACGGTTACTGCAAAGGAATGGTTTAACCTAGAAGAACGAAATTGGTGAGCCAAGTGAGATTTGTGTACTGATCATTACCTGCAAGTATCATCAAGTTTGGGTGAAATAATGTTTGCTCAGATGTCATGAAATCGTAGTTTTTTGAAAGCTTGGCAACCCCTTTCAATGAAAGTGATTCTCGTAAGTCTCTGCTTGGGGCTACTTCAATAGGACACAAACCATAGCGATAGAACTTGGAACTACATTATTGTGCCAAGTTTCAAAGAGCTAGCACAAACCCTGTTTGATTAAGAGTTCCAACTACATGTATCCTTATAGGAGAAAACAGAGTGAAACCTAAACATGTAAACGGTTACTGCAAACGAACGGTTTACCCTAGAAGAACGAAATTTGGTGAGCCAACTGAGATTGGTGTACTGATAATTACCTGCAAGTATCATCAAGATTGGGTGAAAAAATGTTTGCTGAGATTTCCGGAAACTCGTATTTTTTTGGAAGCTTGGCAACCCCTTTCAATGAAAGTGATTCTCGTCAGTCTCTGCTTGGGGCTACTTCAATAGGACACAAACCATACCGATAGAACGTGGAACTGCATTATTGTGCCAAGTTTCAAAGAGCTAGCACAAACCGTGTTTGATTTAGAGTTCCAACTACATGTATCCATATAGGAGGAAACAGAGTGAAACCTAAACATGAAAACGGTTGCTGCAAAGGAACGGTTTAACCTAGAAGAAAGAAATTTGGTGAGCCAATTGGGACTGGTGTACTGATGATTACCTGCAAGTATCATCAAGATTTGGTGAAAAAATATTCGCTTACATTTCAGGAAACTCGTAGTTTTTTGGAAGATTGGCAACCCCTTTCAATAAAAGTGATTCTCGTCAGTCTCTGCTTGGGGCTACTTCAATAGGACACAAACCATAGCGATAGAACTTGGAACTACATTATTGTGCCAAGTTTCAAAGAGCTAGCTCAAACCGTGTTTGATTTAGAGTTCCAACTACATGTATCCATATAGGAGAAAACAGAGTCAAACCTAAACATGAAAACGGTTACTGCAAACGAACGGTTTAACCTAGAAGAACGAAATTTGGTGAGCCAAGTGGGATTGGTGTACTGAACATTACCTGCCAGTATCATCAAGATTGGTTAAAAAAATGTTTGGTGAGACTTCAGGAAACTGGTAGGTTTTTGGAAGCTTGGCAAACCCTTTCAATGAAAGTGATTCTCGTCAGTCTCTGCTTGGGGCTACTTCATTAGGACACAAACCATAGCGATAGAACTTGGAACTACATTATTGTGCCATGTTTCAAAGAGCTAGCACAAACCCTGTTTGATTAAGAGTTCCAACTATATGTATCCTTATAGGAGAAAACAGAGTGAAACCTAAACATGTAAACGGTTACCGCAAACGAACGGTTTACCCCAGAAGAACGAAATTTGGTGAGCCAACTGAGATTGGTGTACTGATAATTACCTGCAAGTATCATCAAGATTGGGTGAAAAAATGTTTGCTGAGATTTCCGGAAACTCGTAGTTTTTTGGAAGCTTGGCAACCCCTTTCAATGAAAGTGATTCTCGTCAGTCTCTGCTTGGGGCTACTTCAATAGGACACAAACCATAGAGATAGAACTTGGAACTACATTATTGTGCCAAGTTTCAAAGAGCTAGCACAAACCGTGTTTGATTTAGAGTTCCAACTACATGTATCCATATAGGAGAAAACAGAGTGAAACCTAAACATGAAAACGGTTACTGTAAAGGAACGGTTTAACCTAGAAGAACGAAATTTGGTGAGCCATGTGGGAGTGGTGTACTGATCATTACCTGCAAGTATCATCAAGATTGGGTGAAAAAATGTTCGCTTACATTTCAGGAAACTCGTAGTTTTTTGGAATCCTGGCAACTCCTTTCAATGAAAGTGATTCTCGACAGTCTCTGCTTGGGGCTACTTCAATAGGACACAAACCATAGCGATAGAACTTGGAACTACATTATTGTGCCATGTTTCAAAGAGCTAGCACAAACCGTGTTTGATTTAGAGTTCCAACTACATGTATCCATATAGGAGAAAACAGAGTGAAACCTAAACATGAAAACGGTTACTGCAAACGAACGGTTTAACCTAGAAGAACGAAATTTGGTGAGCCAAGTGGAATTGGTGTACTGAACATTACCTGCCAGTATCATCAAGATTGGTTTAAAAAGTGTTTGGTGAGACTTCAGGAAACTGGTAGTTTTTTGGAAGCTTGGCAACCCCTTTCAATGAAAGTGATTCTCGTCAGTCTCTGCTTTGGGCTACTTCATTAGGACACAAACCATAGCGATAGAACTTGGAACTACATTATTGTGCCAAGTTTCAAAGAGCTAGCACACACCCTGTTTGATTTAGAGTTCCAACTACATGTATCCATATAGGAGAAAACAGAGTGAAACCTAAACATGAAAACGGTTACTGCAAAGGAACGGTTTAACCTAGAAGAACGAAATTTGGTGAGCCATGTGGGACTGGTGTACTGATCATTACCTGCAAGTATCATCTAGATTGGGTGAAAAAATGTTCGCTTATATATCAGGAAACTCGTAGTTTTTTGGAAGCCTGGCAACCCCTTTCAATGAAAGTGATACTCGTCATTCTGTGCTTGGGGCTACTTCAATAGGACACAAACCATAGCGATAGAACTAGGAACTACATTATTGTGCCAAGTTTTGAAGAGCTAGCACAAACCGTGTTTGATTTAGAGTTCCAACTACATGTATCCATATAGGAGAAAACAGAGTGAAACCTAAACATGAAAACGGTTATTGCAAAGGAACGGTTTAACCTAGAAGAACGAAATTTGGTGAGCCCAGTGTGACTGGTGTACTGATCATTACCTGAAAGTATCATCAAGATTGGGTTAAAAATGTTCGCTTATATTTCAGGAAACTCGTAGTTTTTTGGAAGCTTGGCAACCCCTTTCAATGAAAGTGATTCTCGTCAGTCTCTGCTTGGGGCTACTTCAATATGACACAAACCATAGAGATAGAACTTGGAACTACATTATTGTGCCAAGTTTCAAAGAGCTAGCACAAACCGTGTTTGATTTAGAGTTCCAACTACATGTATCCGTATACGATGAAACAGAGAGAAACCTAAACATGAAAACGGTTACTGCAAAGGAACGGTTTAACCTAAAAGAACGAAATTTGGTGAGCCAAGTGGGATTGGTGTACTGATCATTACCTGCCAGTATCATCAAGGTTGGTTGAAAAAATGTTTGGTGAGATTTCAGGAAACTGGTAGTTTTTTGGATGCTTGGCAACCCCTTTCAATGAAAGTGATTCTCGTCAGTCTCTGCTTGGGGCTACTTCATTAGGACACAAACCATACCTATAGAACGTGGAACTGCATTATTGTGCCAAGTTTCAAAGAGCTAGCACAAACCGTGTTTGATTTAGAGTTCCAACTACATGTATCCATATAGGAGAAAACAGAGTGAAACCTAAACATGAAAACGGTTACTGTAAAGGAACGGTTTAACCTAGAAGAACGAAATTTGGTGAGCCATGTGGGAGTGGTGTACTGATCATTACCTGCAAGTATCATCAAGATTGGGTGAAAAAATGTTCGCTTACATTTCAGGAAACTCGTAGTTTTTTGGAATCCTGGCAACTCCTTTCAATGAAAGTGATTCTCGACAGTCTCTGCTTGGGGCTACTTCAATAGGACACAAACCATAGCGATGGAACTTGGAACTACATTATTGTGCCATGTTTCAAAGAGCTAGCACAAACCGTGTTTGATTTAGAGTTCCAACTACATGTATCCATATAGGAGAAAACAGAGTGAAACCTAAACATGAAAATGGTTACTGCAAAGGAAGGGTTTAACCTAGAAGAACGAAATTTGGTGAGCCAAGTGGGATTGGTGTACTGAACATTACCTGCCAGTATCATCAAGATTGGTTGAAAAAATGTTTGGTGAGACTTCAGGAAACTGGTAGTTTTTTGGAAGCTTGGCAACCTCTTTCAATGAAAGTGATTCTCGTCAGTCTCTGCTTGGGCCTACTTCATTAGGACACAAACCATAGCGATAGATCTTGGAACTACATTATTGTGCCAAGTTTCAAACAGCTAGCACAAACCGTGTTTGATTTAGAGTTCCAACTACATGTATCCATATAGGAGAAAACAGAGTGAAACCTAAACATGAAAACGGTTACTGCAAAGGAACGGTTTAACCTAGAAGAACGAAATTTGGTGAGCCAATTGGGACTGGTGTACTGATGATTACCTGCAAGTATCATCAAGATTGGGTGAAAAAATGTTCGCTTGCATTTCAGGAAACTCGTAGTTTTTTGGAATCCTGGCAACCACTTACAATGAAAGTGATTCTCGTCAGTCTCTGCTTGGGGCTACTTCAATAGGACACAAACCATAGTGATAGAACTTGTAACTACATTATTGTGCCAAGTTTCAAAGAGCTAGCACAAACCGTGTTTGATTTAGAGTTGCAACTACATGTATCCATATAGGAGAAAACAGAGTCAAACCTAAACATGAAAACGGTTACTGCAAACGAACGGTTTAACCTAGAAGAACGAAATTTGGTGAGCCAAGTGGAATTGGTGTACTGAACATTACCTGCCAGTATCATCAAGATTGGTTTAAAAAGTGTTTGGTGAGACTTCAGGAAACTGGTAGTTTTTTGGAAGCTTGGCAACCCCTTTCAATGAAAGTGATTCTCGTCAGTCTCTGCTTTGGGCTACTTCTTTAGGACACAAACCATAGCGATAGAACTTGGAACTACATTATTCTGCCAAGTTTCAAAGAGCTAGCACAAACCGTGTTTGATTTAGAGTTCCAACTACATGTATCCATATAGGAGAAAACAGAGTGAAACCTAAACATGAAAACGGTTACTGCAAAGAAACGGTTTAACCTAGAAGAACGAAATTTGGTGAGCCATGTGGGACTGGTGTACTGATCATTACCTGCAAGTATCATCAAGATTGGGTGAAAAAATGTTCGCTTATATATCAGGAAACTCGTAGTTTTTTGGAAGCCTGGCAACCCCTTTCAATGAAAAAGATACTCGTCAGTCTGTTCTTGGGGCTACTTCAATAGGACACAAACCATAGCGATAGAACTTGGAACTACATTATTGTGCCAAGTTTTGAAGAGCTAGCACAAACCGTGTTTGATTTAGAGTTCCAACTACATGTATCCATATAGGAGAAAACAGAGTGAAACCTAAACATGAAAACGGTTATTGCAAAGGAACGGTTTAACCTAGAAGAACGAAATTTGGTGAGCCCAGTGTGACTGGTGTACTGATCATTACCTGAAAGTATCATCAAGATTGGGTTAAAAATGTTCGCTTATATTTCAGGAAACTCGTAGTTTTTTGGAAGCTTGGCAACCCCTTTCAATGAAAGTGATTCTCGTCAGTCTCTGCTTGGGGCTACTTAAATAGGACACAAACCATAGAGATAGAACTTGGAACTACATTATTCTGCCAAGTTTCAAAGAGCTAGCACAAACCGTGTTTGATTTAGAGTTCCAACTACATTTATCCATATACGATGAAACAGAGTGAAACCTAAACATGAAAACGGTTTCTGCAAAGGAACGGTTTAACCTAAAAGAACGAAATTTGGTGAGCCAAGTGGGATTGGTGTACTGATCATTACCTGCCAGTATCATCAAGATTGGTTGAAAAAATGTTTGGTGAGATTTCAGGAAACTGGTAGTTTTTTGGAAGCTTGGCAACCCCTTTCAATGAAAGTGATTCTCGTCAGTCTCTGCTTGGGGCTACTTCATTAGGACACAAACCATAGCGATAGAACTTGGAACTACATTATTGTGCCAAGTTTCAAAGAGCTAGCACAAACCGTGTTTAATTTAGAGTTCCAACTACATGTATCCATATAGGAGAAAACAGAGTGAAACCTAAACATGAAAACGGTTACTGCAAAGGAATGGTTTAACCTAGAAGAACGAAATTGGTGAGCCAAGTGAGATTTGTGTACTGATCATTACCTGCAAGTATCATCAAGTTTGGGTGAAATAATGTTTGCTCAGATGTCATGAAATCGTAGTTTTTTGAAAGCTTGGCAACCCCTTTCAATGAAAGTGATTCTCGTAAGTCTCTGCTTGGGGCTACTTCAATAGGACACAAACCATAGCGATAGAACTTGGAACTACATTATTGTGCCAAGTTTCAAAGAGCTAGCACAAACCCTGTTTGATTAAGAGTTCCAACTACATGTATCCTTATAGGAGAAAACAGAGTGAAACCTAAACATGTAAACGGTTACTGCAAACGAACGGTTTACCCTAGAAGAACGAAATTTGGTGAGCCAACTGAGATTGGTGTACTGATAATTACCTGCAAGTATCATCAAGATTGGGTGAAAAAATGTTTGCTGAGATTTCCGGAAACTCGTATTTTTTTGGAAGCTTGGCAACCCCTTTCAATGAAAGTGATTCTCGTCAGTCTCTGCTTGGGGCTACTTCAATAGGACACAAACCATACCGATAGAACGTGGAACTGCATTATTGTGCCAAGTTTCAAAGAGCTAGCACAAACCGTGTTTGATTTAGAGTTCCAACTACATGTATCCATATAGGAGGAAACAGAGTGAAACCTAAACATGAAAACGGTTGCTGCAAAGGAACGGTTTAACCTAGAAGAAAGAAATTTGGTGAGCCAATTGGGACTGGTGTACTGATGATTACCTGCAAGTATCATCAAGATTTGGTGAAAAAATATTCGCTTACATTTCAGGAAACTCGTAGTTTTTTGGAAGATTGGCAACCCCTTTCAATAAAAGTGATTCTCGTCAGTCTCTGCTTGGGGCTACTTCAATAGGACACAAACCATAGCGATAGAACTTGGAACTACATTATTGTGCCAAGTTTCAAAGAGCTAGCTCAAACCGTGTTTGATTTAGAGTTCCAACTACATGTATCCATATAGGAGAAAACAGAGTCAAACCTAAACATGAAAACGGTTACTGCAAACGAACGGTTTAACCTAGAAGAACGAAATTTGGTGAGCCAAGTGGGATTGGTGTACTGAACATTACCTGCCAGTATCATCAAGATTGGTTAAAAAAATGTTTGGTGAGACTTCAGGAAACTGGTAGGTTTTTGGAAGCTTGGCAAACCCTTTCAATGAAAGTGATTCTCGTCAGTCTCTGCTTGGGGCTACTTCATTAGGACACAAACCATAGCGATAGAACTTGGAACTACATTATTGTGCCATGTTTCAAAGAGCTAGCACAAACCCTGTTTGATTAAGAGTTCCAACTATATGTATCCTTATAGGAGAAAACAGAGTGAAACCTAAACATGTAAACGGTTACCGCAAACGAACGGTTTACCCCAGAAGAACGAAATTTGGTGAGCCAACTGAGATTGGTGTACTGATAATTACCTGCAAGTATCATCAAGATTGGGTGAAAAAATGTTTGCTGAGATTTCCGGAAACTCGTAGTTTTTTGGAAGCTTGGCAACCCCTTTCAATGAAAGTGATTCTCGTCAGTCTCTGCTTGGGGCTACTTCAATAGGACACAAACCATAGAGATAGAACTTGGAACTACATTATTGTGCCAAGTTTCAAAGAGCTAGCACAAACCGTGTTTGATTTAGAGTTCCAACTACATGTATCCATATAGGAGAAAACAGAGTGAAACCTAAACATGAAAACGGTTACTGTAAAGGAACGGTTTAACCTAGAAGAACGAAATTTGGTGAGCCATGTGGGAGTGGTGTACTGATCATTACCTGCAAGTATCATCAAGATTGGGTGAAAAAATGTTCGCTTACATTTCAGGAAACTCGTAGTTTTTTGGAATCCTGGCAACTCCTTTCAATGAAAGTGATTCTCGACAGTCTCTGCTTGGGGCTACTTCAATAGGACACAAACCATAGCGATAGAACTTGGAACTACATTATTGTGCCATGTTTCAAAGAGCTAGCACAAACCGTGTTTGATTTAGAGTTCCAACTACATGTATCCATATAGGAGAAAACAGAGTGAAACCTAAACATGAAAACGGTTACTGCAAACGAACGGTTTAACCTAGAAGAACGAAATTTGGTGAGCCAAGTGGAATTGGTGTACTGAACATTACCTGCCAGTATCATCAAGATTGGTTTAAAAAGTGTTTGGTGAGACTTCAGGAAACTGGTAGTTTTTTGGAAGCTTGGCAACCCCTTTCAATGAAAGTGATTCTCGTCAGTCTCTGCTTTGGGCTACTTCATTAGGACACAAACCATAGCGATAGAACTTGGAACTACATTATTGTGCCAAGTTTCAAAGAGCTAGCACACACCCTGTTTGATTTAGAGTTCCAACTACATGTATCCATATAGGAGAAAACAGAGTGAAACCTAAACATGAAAACGGTTACTGCAAAGGAACGGTTTAACCTAGAAGAACGAAATTTGGTGAGCCATGTGGGACTGGTGTACTGATCATTACCTGCAAGTATCATCAAGATTGGGTGAAAAAATGTTCGCTTATATATCAGGAAACTCGTAGTTTTTTGGAAGCCTGGCAACCCCTTTCAATGAAAAAAGATACTCGTCAGTCTGTTCTTGGGGCTACTTCAATAGGACACAAACCATAGCGATAGAACTTGGAACTACATTATTGTGCCAAGTTTTGAAGAGCTAGCACAAACCGTGTTTGATTTAGAGTTCCAACTACATGTATCCATATAGGAGAAAACAGAGTGAAACCTAAACATGAAAACGGTTATTGCAAAGGAACGGTTTAACCTAGAAGAACGAAATTTGGTGAGCCCAGTGTGACTGGTGTACTGATCATTACCTGAAAGTATCATCAAGATTGGGTTAAAAAATGTTCGCTTATATTTCAGGAAACTCGTAGTTTTTTGGAAGCTTGGCAACCCCTTTCAATGAAAGTGATTTCTCGTCAGTCCTCTGCTTGGGGCTACTTAAATAACACAAACCATAGAGATAGAACTTGGAACTACATTATTCTGCCAAGTTTCAAAGAGCTAGCACAAACCGTGTTTGATTTAGAGTTCCAACTACATTTATCCATATACGATGAAACAGAGTGAAACCTAAACATGAAAACGGTTTCTGCAAAGGAACGGTTTAACCTAAAAGAACGAAATTTGGTGAGCCAAGTGGGATTGGTGTACTGATCATTACCTGCCAGTATCATCAAGATTGGTTGAAAAAATGTTTGGTGAGATTTCAGGAAACTGGTAGTTTTTTGGAAGCTTGGCAACCCCTTTCAATGAAAGTGATTCTCGTCAGTCTCTGCTTGGGGCTACTTCATTAGGACACAAACCATAGCGATAGAACTTGGAACTACATTATTGTGCCAAGTTTCAAAGAGCTAGCACAAACCGTGTTTAATTTAGAGTTCCAACTACATGTATCCATATAGGAGAAAACAGAGTGAAACCTAAACATGAAAACGGTTACTGCAAAGGAATGGTTTAACCTAGAAGAACGAAATTGGTGAGCCAAGTGAGATTTGTGTACTGATCATTACCTGCAAGTATCATCAAGTTTGGGGTGAAATAATGTTTGCTCAGATGTCATGAAATCGTAGTTTTTTGAAAGCTTGGCAACCCCTTTCAATGAAAGTGATTCTCGTAAGTCTCTGCTTGGGGCTACTTCAATAGGACACAAACCATAGCGATAGAACTTGGAACTACATTATTGTGCCAAGTTTCAAAGAGCTAGCACAAACCCTGTTTGATTAAGAGTTCCAACTACATGTATCCTTATAGGAGAAAACAGAGTGAAACCTAAACATGTAAACGGTTACTGCAAACGAACGGTTTACCCTAGAAGAACGAAATTTGGTGAGCCAACTGAGATTGGTGTACTGATAATTACCTGCAAGTATCATCAAGATTGGGTGAAAAAATGTTTGCTGAGATTTCCGGAAACTCGTATTTTTTTGGAAGCTTGGCAACCCCTTTCAATGAAAGTGATTCTCGTCAGTCTCTGCTTGGGGCTACTTCAATAGGACACAAACCATACCGATAGAACGTGGAACTGCATTATTGTGCCAAGTTTCAAAGAGCTAGCACAAACCGTGTTTGATTTAGAGTTCCAACTACATGTATCCATATAGGAGGAAACAGAGTGAAACCTAAACATGAAAACGGTTGCTGCAAAGGAACGGTTTAACCTAGAAGAAAGAAATTTGGTGAGCCAATTGGGACTGGTGTACTGATGATTACCTGCAAGTATCATCAAGATTTGGTGAAAAAATATTCGCTTACATTTCAGGAAACTCGTAGTTTTTTGGAAGATTGGCAACCCCTTTCAATAAAAGTGATTCTCGTCAGTCTCTGCTTGGGGCTACTTCAATAGGACACAAACCATAGCGATAGAACTTGGAACTACATTATTGTGCCAAGTTTCAAAGAGCTAGCTCAAACCGTGTTTGATTTAGAGTTCCAACTACATGTATCCATATAGGAGAAAACAGAGTCAAACCTAAACATGAAAACGGTTACTGCAAACGAACGGTTTAACCTAGAAGAACGAAATTTGGTGAGCCAAGTGGGATTGGTGTACTGAACATTACCTGCCAGTATCATCAAGATTGGTTAAAAAAATGTTTGGTGAGACTTCAGGAAACTGGTAGGTTTTTGGAAGCTTGGCAAACCCTTTCAATGAAAGTGATTCTCGTCAGTCTCTGCTTGGGGCTACTTCATTAGGACACAAACCATAGCGATAGAACTTGGAACTACATTATTGTGCCATGTTTCAAAGAGCTAGCACAAACCCTGTTTGATTAAGAGTTCCAACTATATGTATCCTTATAGGAGAAAACAGAGTGAAACCTAAACATGTAAACGGTTACCGCAAACGAACGGTTTACCCCAGAAGAACGAAATTTGGTGAGCCAACTGAGATTGGTGTACTGATAATTACCTGCAAGTATCATCAAGATTGGGTGAAAAAATGTTTGCTGAGATTTCCGGAAACTCGTAGTTTTTTGGAAGCTTGGCAACCCCTTTCAATGAAAGTGATTCTCGTCAGTCTCTGCTTGGGGCTACTTCAATAGGACACAAACCATAGAGATAGAACTTGGAACTACATTATTGTGCCAAGTTTCAAAGAGCTAGCACAAACCGTGTTTGATTTAGAGTTCCAACTACATGTATCCATATAGGAGAAAACAGAGTGAAACCTAAACATGAAAACGGTTACTGTAAAGGAACGGTTTAACCTAGAAGAACGAAATTTGGTGAGCCATGTGGGAGTGGTGTACTGATCATTACCTGCAAGTATCATCAAGATTGGGTGAAAAAATGTTCGCTTACATTTCAGGAAACTCGTAGTTTTTTGGAATCCTGGCAACTCCTTTCAATGAAAGTGATTCTCGACAGTCTCTGCTTGGGGCTACTTCAATAGGACACAAACCATAGCGATAGAACTTGGAACTACATTATTGTGCCATGTTTCAAAGAGCTAGCACAAACCGTGTTTGATTTAGAGTTCCAACTACATGTATCCATATAGGAGAAAACAGAGTGAAACCTAAACATGAAAACGGTTACTGCAAACGAACGGTTTAACCTAGAAGAACGAAATTTGGTGAGCCAAGTGGAATTGGTGTACTGAACATTACCTGCCAGTATCATCAAGATTGGTTTAAAAAGTGTTTGGTGAGACTTCAGGAAACTGGTAGTTTTTTGGAAGCTTGGCAACCCCTTTCAATGAAAGTGATTCTCGTCAGTCTCTGCTTTGGGCTACTTCATTAGGACACAAACCATAGCGATAGAACTTGGAACTACATTATTGTGCCAAGTTTCAAAGAGCTAGCACACACCCTGTTTGATTTAGAGTTCCAACTACATGTATCCATATAGGAGAAAACAGAGTGAAACCTAAACATGAAAACGGTTACTGCAAAGGAACGGTTTAACCTAGAAGAACGAAATTTGGTGAGCCATGTGGGACTGGTGTACTGATCATTACCTGCAAGTATCATCAAGATTGGGTGAAAAAATGTTCGCTTATATATCAGGAAACTCGTAGTTTTTTGGAAGCCTGGCAACCCCTTTCAATGAAAGTGATACTCGTCATTCTGTGCTTGGGGCTACTTCAATAGGACACAAACCATAGCGATAGAACTAGGAACTACATTATTGTGCCAAGTTTTGAAGAGCTAGCACAAACCGTGTTTGATTTAGAGTTCCAACTACATGTATCCATATAGGAGAAAACAGAGTGAAACCTAAACATGAAAACGGTTATTGCAAAGGAACGGTTTAACCTAGAAGAACGAAATTTGGTGAGCCCAGTGTGACTGGTGTACTGATCATTACCTGAAAGTATCATCAAGATTGGGTTAAAAATGTTCGCTTATATTTCAGGAAACTCGTAGTTTTTTGGAAGCTTGGCAACCCCTTTCAATGAAAGTGATTCTCGTCAGTCTCTGCTTGGGGCTACTTCAATATGACACAAACCATAGAGATAGAACTTGGAACTACATTATTGTGCCAAGTTTCAAAGAGCTAGCACAAACCGTGTTTGATTTAGAGTTCCAACTACATGTATCCATATACGATGAAACAGAGAGAAACCTAAACATGAAAACGGTTACTGCAAAGGAACGGTTTAACCTAAAAGAACGAAATTTGGTGAGCCAAGTGGGATTGGTGTACTGATCATTACCTGCCAGTATCATCAAGGTTGGTTGAAAAAATGTTTGGTGAGATTTCAGGAAACTGGTAGTTTTTTGGATGCTTGGCAACCCCTTTCAATGAAAGTGATTCTCGTCAGTCTCTGCTTGGGCTACTTCATTAGGACACAAACCATACCTATAGAACGTGGAACTGCATTATTGTGCCAAGTTTCAAAGAGCTAGCACAAACCGTGTTTGATTTAGAGTTCCAACTACATGTATCCATATAGGAGAAAACAGAGTGAAACCTAAACATGAAAACGGTTACTGTAAAGGAACGGTTTAACCTAGAAGAACGAAATTTGGTGAGCCATGTGGGAGTGGTGTACTGATCATTACCTGCAAGTATCATCAAGATTGGGTGAAAAAATGTTCGCTTACATTTCAGGAAACTCGTAGTTTTTTGGAATCCTGGCAACTCCTTTCAATGAAAGTGATTCTCGACAGTCTCTGCTTGGGGCTACTTCAATAGGACACAAACCATAGCGATAGAACTTGGAACTACATTATTGTGCCATGTTTCAAAGAGCTAGCACAAACCGTGTTTGATTTAGAGTTCCAACTACATGTATCCATATAGGAGAAAACAGAGTGAAACCTAAACATGAAAACGGTTACTGCAAAGGAAGGGTTTAACCTAGAAGAACGAAATTTGGTGAGCCAAGTGGGATTGGTGTACTGAACATTACCTGCCAGTATCATCAAGATTGGTTGAAAAAATGTTTGGTGAGACTTCAGGAAACTGGTAGTTTTTTGGAAGCTTGGCAACCTCTTTCAATGAAAGTGATTCTCGTCAGTCTCTGCTTGGGCCTACTTCATTAGGACACAAACCATAGCGATAGATCTTGGAACTACATTATTGTGCCAAGTTTCAAACAGCTAGCACAAACCGTGTTTGATTTAGAGTTCCAACTACATGTATCCATATAGGAGAAAACAGAGTGAAACCTAAACATGAAAACGGTTACTGCAAAGGAACGGTTTAACCTAGAAGAACGAAATTTGGTGAGCCAATTGGGACTGGTGTACTGATGATTACCTGCAAGTATCATCAAGATTGGGTGAAAAAATGTTCGCTTACATTTCAGGAAACTCGTAGTTTTTTGGAATCCTGGCAACCACTTACAATGAAAGTGATTCTCGTCAGTCTCTGCTTGGGGCTACTTCAATAGGACACAAACCATAGTGATAGAACTTGTAACTACATTATTGTGCCAAGTTTCAAAGAGCTAGCACAAACCGTGTTTGATTTAGAGTTGCAACTACATGTATCCATATAGGAGAAAACAGAGTCAAACCTAAACATGAAAACGGTTACTGCAAACGAACGGTTTAACCTAGAAGAACGAAATTTGGTGAGCCAAGTGGAATTGGTGTACTGAACATTACCTGCCAGTATCATCAAGATTGGTTTAAAAAGTGTTTGGTGAGACTTCAGGAAACTGGTAGTTTTTTGGAAGCTTGGCAACCCCTTTCAATGAAAGTGATTCTCGTCAGTCTCTGCTTTGGGCTACTTCTTTAGGACACAAACCATAGCGATAGAACTTGGAACTACATTATTCTGCCAAGTTTCAAAGAGCTAGCACAAACCGTGTTTGATTTAGAGTTCCAACTACATGTATCCATATAGGAGAAAACAGAGTGAAACCTAAACATGAAAACGGTTACTGCAAAGAAACGGTTTAACCTAGAAGAACGAAATTTGGTGAGCCATGTGGGACTGGTGTACTGATCATTACCTGCAAGTATCATCAAGATTGGGTGAAAAAATGTTCGCTTATATATCAGGAAACTCGTAGTTTTTTGGAAGCCTGGCAACCCCTTTCAATGAAAAAGATACTCGTCAGTCTGTTCTTGGGGTTACTTCAATAGGACACAAACCATAGCGATAGAACTTGGAACTACATTATTGTGCCAAGTTTCAAAGAGCTAGCACAAACCCTGTTTGATTTAGAGTTCCAACTACATGTATCCATATAGGAGAAAACAGAGTGAAACCTAAACATGAAAACGGTTACTGCAAAGGAACGGTTTAACCTAGAAGAACGAAATTTGGTGAGCCATGTGGGACTGGTGTACTGATCATTACCTGCAAGTATCATCAAGATTGGGTGAAAAAATGTTCGCTTATATATCAGGAAACTCGTAGTTTTTTGGAAGCCTGGCAACCCCTTTCAATGAAAGTGATACTCGTCAGTCTGTGCTTGGGGCTACTTCAATAGGACACAAACCATAGCGATAGAACTAGGAACTACATTATTGTGCCAAGTTTTGAAGAGCTAGCACAAACCGTGTTTGATTTAGAGTTCCAACTACATGTATCCATATAGGAGAAAACAGAGTGAAACCTAAACATGAAAACGGTTATTGCAAAGGAACGGTTTAACCTAGAAGAACGAAATTTGGTGAGCCCAGTGTGACTGGTGTACTGATCATTACCTGAAAGTATCATCAAGATTGGGTTAAAAATGTTCGCTTATATTTCAGGAAACTCGTAGTTTTTTGGAAGCTTGGCAACCCCTTTCAATGAAAGTGATTCTCGTCAGTCTCTGCTTGGGGCTACTTCAATATGACACAAACCATAGAGATAGAACTTGGAACTACATTATTGTGCCAAGTTTCAAAGAGCTAGCACAAACCGTGTTTGATTTAGAGTTCCAACTACATGTATCCATATACGATGAAACAGAGACAAACCTAAACATGAAAACGGTTACTGCAAAGGAACGGTTTAACCTAAAAGAACGAAATTTGGTGAGCCAAGTGGGATTGGTGTACTGAACATTACCTGCCAGTATCATCAAGATTGGTTTAAAAAGTGTTTGGTGAGACTTCAGGAAACTGGTAGTTTTTTGGAAGCTTGGCAACCCCTTTCAATGAAAGTGATTCTCGTCAGTCTCTGCTTTGGGCTACTTCATTAGGACACAAACCATAGCGATAGAACTTGGAACTACATTATTGTGCCAAGTTTCAAAGAGCTAGCACACACCCTGTTTGATTTAGAGTTCCAACTACATGTATCCATATAGGAGAAAACAGAGTGAAACCTAAACATGAAAACGGTTACTGCAAAGGAACGGTTTAACCTAGAAGAACGAAATTTGGTGAGCCATGTGGGACTGGTGTACTGATCATTACCTGCAAGTATCATCAAGATTGGGTGAAAAAATGTTCGCTTATATATCAGGAAACTCGTAGTTTTTTGGAAGCCTGGCAACCCCTTACAATGAAAGTGATTCTCGTCAGTCTCTGCTTGGGGCTACTTCAATAGGACACAAACCATACCTATAGAACGTGGAACTGCATTATTGTGCCAAGTTTCAAAGAGCTAGCACAAACCGTGTTTGATTTTGAGTTCCAACTACATGTATCCATATAGGAGAAAAGAGAGTGAAACCTAAACATGAAAACGGTTACTGTAAAGGAACGGTTTAACCTAGAAGAACGAAATTGGTGAGCCATGTGGGAGTGGTGTACTGATCATTACCTGCAAGTATCATCAAGATTGGGTGAAAAAATGTTCGCTTACATTTCAGGAAACTCGTAGTTTTTTGGAATCCTGGCAACTCCTTTCAATGAAAGTGATTCTCGACAGTCTCTGCTTGGGGCTACTTCAATAGGACACAAACCATAGCGATAGAACTTGGAACTACATTATTGTGCCATGTTTCAAAGATCTAGCACAAACCGTGTTTGATTTAGAGTTCCAACTACATGTATCCATATAGGAGAAAACAGAGTGAAACCTAAACATGAAAACGGTTACTGTAAAGGAAGGGTTTAACCTAGAAGAACGAAATTTGGTGAGCCAAGTGGGATTGGTGTACTGAACATTACCTGCCAGTATCATCAAGATTGGTTGAAAAAATGTTTGGTGAGACTTCAGGAAACTGGTAGTTTTTTGGAAGCTTGGCAACCTCTTTCAATGAAAGTGATTCTCGTCAGTCTCTGCTTGGGCCTACTTCATTAGGACACAAACCATAGCGATAGAACTTGGAACTACATTATTGTGCCAAGTTTCAAACAGCTAGCACAAACCGTGTTTGATTTAGAGTTCCAACTACATGTATCCTTATAGGAGAAAACAGAGTGAAACCTAAACATGAAAACGGTTACTGCAAAGGAACGGTTTAACCTAGAAGAACGAAATTTGGTGAGCCAATTGGGACTGGTGTACTGATGATTACCTGCAAGTATCATCAAGATTGGGTGAAAAAATGTTCGCTTACATTTCAGGAAACTCGTAGTTTTTTGGAATCCTGGCAACCCCTTACAATGAAAGTGATTCTCGTCAGTCTCTGCTTGGGGCTACTTCAATAGGACACAAACCATAGTGATAGAACTTGTAACTACATTATTGTGCCAAGTTTCAAAGAGCTAGCACAAACCGTGTTTGATTTAGAGTTGCAACTACATGTATCCATATAGGAGAAAACAGAGTCAAACCTAAACATGAAAACGGTTACTGCAAACGAACGGTTTAACCTAGAAGAACGAAATTTGGTGAGCCAAGTGGAATTGGTGTACTGAACATTACCTGCCAGTATCATCAAGATTGGTTTAAAAAGTGTTTGGTGAGACTTCAGGAAACTGGTAGTTTTTTGGAAGCTTGGCAACCCCTTTCAATGAAAGTGATTCTCGTAAGTCTCTGCTTGGGGCTACTTCCATAGGACACAAACCATAGCGATAGAACTTGGAACTACATTATTGTGCCAAGTTTCAAAGAGCTAGCACAAACCCTGTTTGATTAAGAGTTCCAACTACATGTATCCTTATAGGAGAAAACAGAGTGAAACCTAAACATGTAAACGGTTACTGCAAACGAACGGTTTACCCTAGAAGAACGAAATTTGGTGAGCCAACTGAGATTGGTGTACTGATAATTACCTGCAAGTATCATCAAGATTGGGTGAAAAAATGTTTGCTGAGATTTCCGGAAACTCGTAGTTTTTTGGAAGCTTGGCAACCCCTTTCAATGAAAGTGATTCTCGTCAGTCTCTGCTTGGGGCTACTTCAATAGGACACAAACCATACCGATAGAACGTGGAACTGCATTATTGTGCCAAGTTTCAAAGAGCTAGCACAAACCGTGTTTGATTTAGAGTTCCAACTACATGTATCCATATAGGAGGAAACAGAGTGAAACCTAAACATGAAAACGGTTCCTGCAAAGGAACGGTTTAACCTAGAAGAAAGAAATTTGGTGAGCCAATTGGGACTGGTGTACTGATGATTACCTGCAAGTATCATCAAGATTTCGTGAAAAAATATTCGCTTACATTTCAGGAAACTCGTAGTTTTTTGGAAGATTGGCAACCCCTTTCAATAAAAGTGATTCTCGTCAGTCTCTGCTTGGGGCTACTTCAATAGGACACAAACCATAGCGATAGAACTTGGAACTACATTATTGTGCCAAGTTTCAAAGAGCTAGCTCAAACCGTGTTTGATTTAGAGTTCCAACTACATGTATCCATATAGGAGAAAACAGAGTCAAACCTAAACATGAAAACGGTTACTGCAAATGAACGGTTTAACCTAGAAGAACGAAATTTGGTGAGCCAAGTGGGATTGGTGTACTGAACATTACCTGCCAGTATCATCAAGATTGGTTAAAAAAATGTTTGGTGAGACTTCAGGAAACTGGTAGGTTTTTGGAAGCTTGGCAAACCCTTTCAATGAAAGTGATTCTCGTCAGTCTCTGCTTGGGGCTACTTCCATAGGACACAAACCATAGCGATAGAACTTGGAACTACATTATTGTGCCAAGTTTCAAAGAGCTAGCACAAACCCTGTTTGATTTAGAGGTCCAACTACATGTATCCATACAGGAGAAAACAGAGTGAAACCTAAACATGAAAACGGTTACTGCAAAGGAACTGTTTAACGTAGAAGAACAAAATTGGGTGAGCCAGGTGGGATTGGTGTACTGATCATTACGTGCCAGTATCATCAAGATTTGGTGAAAAAATATTTGCTGAGATTTCAGGAAACTCGTAGTTTTTGGAAGCTTGGCAACCCCTTTCAATGAAAGTGATTCTTGTCAGTCTCTAGTTGGGGATACTTCAATAGGACACAAACCATAGCGATAGAACTTGGAACTACATTATTGTGCCAAGTTTCAAAGACCTAGCACAAACCGTGTTTGATTTAGTGTTCCCACTATATATATACATATAAGAGAAAACAGAGTGAAACCTAAACATGAAAACGGTTACTGCAAAGGAACGGTTTAACCTAGAAGAACGAAATTTGGTGAGCCAACTGGGATTGGTGTACTTATCATTACCTGCAAGTATCATCAAGATTGGGTGAAAAAAATGTTTGCTGAGATTTCAGGAAACTCGTAGTTTTTTGAAACTTGGCAACCCCTTTCAATGAAAGTGATTCTCGTCAGTCTCTGCTTGGGGCTACTTCAATAGGACACAAACCATAGCGATAGAACTTGGAAGTACATTATTGTGCCAAGTTTCAAAGAGCTAGCACAAACCGTGTTTGATTTAGAGTTCCAACTACATGTATCCATATAGGAGAAAACAGAGTGAAACCTAAACATGAAAACGGTTACTGCAAAGGCACGGTTTAACCTAGAAGGACGAAATTTGGTGAGCCAAGTGGTATTGGTGTACGTATGATTCCCTGCCAGTATCATCAAGTATGGGTGGAAAAATGCTTGCTGAGATTTCAGGAAACTCGTAGTTTTTTGAAAACTTGGCAACCCCTTTCAATGAAAGTGACTCTCGTCAGTCTCTGCTTGGGGCTACTTAAATAGGACACAAACCATAGAGATAGAACTTGGAACTACATTATTGTGCCAAGTTTCAAAGAGCTAGCACAAACCGTGTTTGATTTAGAGTTCCAACTACATTTATCCATATACGATGAAACAGAGTGAAACCTAAACATGAAAACGGTTTCTGCAAAGGAACGGTTTAACCTAAAAGAACGAAATTTGGTGAGCCAAGTGGTATTGGTGTACGTATGATTACCTGCCAGTATCATCAAGATTGGTTGAAAAAATGTTTGGTGAGATTTCTGGAAACTGGTAGTTTTTTGGAAGCTTGGCAACCCCTTTCAATGAAAGTGATTCTCGTCAGTCTCTGCTTGGGGCTACTTCATTAGGACACAAACCATAGCGATAGAACTTGGAACTACATTATTGTGCCAAGTTTCAAAGAGCTAGCACAAACCGTGTTTAATTTAGAGTTCCAACTACATGTATCCATATAGGAGAAAACAGAGTGAAACCTAAACATGAAAACGGTTACTGCAAAGGAATGGTTTAACCTAGAAGAACGAAATTTGGTGAGCCAAGTGAGATTTGTGTACTGATCATTACCTGCAAGTATCATCAAGTTTGGGTGAAATAATGTTTGCTCAGATGTCATGAAATCGTAGTTTTTTGAAAGCTTGGCAACCCCTTTCAATGAAAGTGATTCTCGTAAGTCTCTGCTTGGGGCTACTTCATTAGGACACAAACCATAGCGATAGAACTTGGAACTACATTATTGTGCCAAGTTTCAAAGAGCTAGCACAAACCGTGTTTAATTTAGAGTTCCAACTACATGTATCCTTATAGGAGAAAACAGAGTGAAACCTAAACATGAAAACGGTTACTGCAAACGAACGGTTTAACCTAGAAGAACGAAATTTGGTGAGCCAAGTGGGATTGGTGTACTGAACATTACCTGCCAGTATCATCAAGATTGGTTAAAAAAATGTTTGGTGAGACTTCAGGAAACTGGTAGGTTTTTGGAAGCTTGGCAACCCCTTTCAATGAAAGTGATTCTCGTCAGTCTCTGCTTGGGGCTCCTTCATTAGGACACAAACCATAGCGATAGAACTTGGAACTACATTATTGTGCCAAGTTTCAAAGAGCTAGCACAAACCGTGTTTGATTTAGAGTTCCAACTACATATATCCATATAGGAGAAAACAGAGTGAAACCTAAACATGAAAACGGTTACTGCAAAGGAACGGTTTAACCTAGAAGAACGAAATTTGGTGAGCCATGTGGGACTGGTGTACTGATCATTACCTGCAAGTATCATCAAGATTGGGTGAAAAAATGTTCGCTTATATATCAGGAAACTCGTAGTTTTTTGGAAGCCTGGCAACCCCTTTCAATGAAAGTGATTCTCGTCAGTCTCTGCTTGGGGCTACTTCAATAGGACACAAACCATAGCGAAAGAACTTGGAACTACATTATTGTGCCAAGTTTTGAAGAGCTAGCACAAACCGTGTTTGATTTAGAGTTCCAACTACATGTATCCATATAGGAGAAAACAGAGTGAAACCTAAACATGAA
Source organism: Urocitellus parryii (assembly GCF_045843805.1). Classification (NCBI taxonomy): domain Eukaryota; kingdom Metazoa; phylum Chordata; class Mammalia; order Rodentia; family Sciuridae; genus Urocitellus; species Urocitellus parryii. Next base: position 30,205 of record NW_027552177.1, read on the forward strand.
AACGGTTACTGCAAAGGAACGGTTTATTTTTTTTTTTTTTTTTTTTTTTTTTTTTTTTTTTTTTTTTTTTTTTTCTTTTTTTTTTTTATTTTATTTTTTTTTTTTTTATTGGTCGTTCATAACACTACATGGTTCTTAATACATCATATTACACGGTTTGATTCAAGTGGATTATGAACTCCCGCTTTTACCCCATATACAGATTGCTGTATCACACCAGTTTCCCTTCCATTAATTGACATATTGCCTTTCTAGTGTCTGATGTATTCTGCTGTCTGTCCTATTCTCTACTGTCCCCCCTCCCCTCCCCTCCCCTCCCCTCCCCTCCCCTTTTCTCTCTCTACCCCTTCTACTGTACATCCTTTCTTCCATTTGTATTATCTTGTCTTACCCCTCCTTTCCTCTTATATGACATTTTGTATAACCCTGAGGATCGCCTTCCATTTCCATGCAATTTCCCTTCTCACTCCCTTTCCCTCCCACCTCTTATCCCTGTTTAATGTAAATCTTCTTCTCAAGCTCTTCGTCCCTACCCTGTCCTTGTTTACTCCCCTTATATCAAAGGAGTCATTTGGTATTTGTTTTTTAAAGATTGACTAGCTTCACTTAGCATAATCTGCTCTAATGCCATCCATTTCCCTCCAAACTCTATGATTTTGTCATTTTTTAATGCAGAATAATACTCCATAGTATATAAATGCCACATTTTTTTTATCCATTCATCTATTGAAGGGCATCTAGGCTGGTTCCACAGTCTTGCTATCGTGAATTGAGCTGCTATGAACATCGATGTAGCAGTGTCCCTGTAGCATGCTCTTGTTAGGGCTTTAGGGAATAGACCGAGAAGGGGAATAGCTGGGTCGAATGGCGGTTCCATTCCCAGCTTTCCGAGAAATCTCCATACTGCTTTCCAAATTGGCTGCACCAATTTGCAGTCCCACCAGCAATGAACAAGAGTGCCCTTTTCCCCGCATCCTCTCCAGCACTTACTGTTGTTTGACTTCCTAATGGCTGCCAGTCTTACTGGAGTGAGATGGTATCTTAGGGTAGTTTTGATTTGCATTTCTCTGACTGCTAGAAGAACGAAATTTGGTGAGCCATGTGGGATTCGTGTACTGATCATTAACTGCATGTATCATCAAAATTGGGTGAAAAAATATTTGCTGAGATTTCAGGAAACTCGTAGTTTTATGGAAGCTTGGCAACCCCTTTCAATGAAAGTGATTCTCGTCAGTCTCTGCTTGGGGCTACTTCAATAGGACACAAACCATAGCGATAGAACTTGGAAGTACATTATTGTGCCAAGTTTCAAAGAGCTAGCACAAACCGTGTTTAATTTAGAGTTCCAAATACATGTATCCATATAGGAGAAAACACAGTGAAACCTAAACATGACAACGGTTACTGCAAAGGAATGGTTTAACCGAGAAGAACGAAATTTGGTGAGCCAAGTGGTATTGGTGTACATATGATTACCTGCCAGTATCATCAAGTTTGGGTGGAAAAATGTTTGCTGAGATTTCAGGAAACTCGTACATTTTTGGAAACTTGGCAACCCCTTTCAATGAAAGTGATTCTCGTCAGTCTCTGCTTGGGGTACTTCCATAGGACACAAACCATAGCGATAGAACTTAGAACTACATTATTGTGCCAAGTTTCAAAGAGCTAGCACAAACCGTGTTTGATTTAGAGTTCCGACTACATATATCCATATAGGAGAAAACAGAGTGAAACCTAAACATGAAAACGGTTACTGCAAAGGAACGGTTTAACCTAGAAGAACGAAATTTGGTGAGCCAAGTGGTATTGGTGTACGTATGATTACCTGCCAGTATTATCAAGTTTGGGTGGAAAAATGTTTGCTGAGATTTCAGGAAACTGGTAGTTTTTCGGAAGCTTGGCAACGCCTTTCAATGAATGTGATTCTCGTCAATCTCTGCTTAGGGCTACTTCAATAGGACACAAAACATAGCGATAGAACTTGGAACTACATTATTGTGCCAAGTTTGAAAGAGCTAGCACAAACCGTGTTTGATTGAGAGTTCCAACTACATGTATCCATATAGGAGAAAAGAGAGTGGAACCTAAACATGAAAACGGTTACTGCAAAGGAACGGTTTAACCTAGAAGAACGAAAACTGGTGAGCCATGTGGGATTCGTGTACTGATCATTACCTGCAAGTATCATCAAAATTGGGTGAAAAATTGTTTGCTGGGATTTCAGGAAACTCGTAGTTTTTTGGAAGCTTGACAACCCCTTTCAATGAAAGTGATTCTCGTCAGTCTCTGCTTGGGGTTACTTCCATAGGACACAAACCATGGGACAGAACTTGGAACCACATTATTGTGCCAAGTTTCAATGAGCTAGCACAAACCGTTTTGATTTAGAGTTCCAACTATATGTATCCATATAGGACAAAACAGAGTGAAACCTAAACATGAAAGCGGTTACTGCAAAGGAACGGTTTAACCTAGAATAACGAAAGTTTGGTGAGCCAAGTGGGATTGGTGTACTGATCATTACCTGCATGTATCATCAAGATTGGGTGAAAAAATGTTTGCAGAGATTTCAGGAAACTCGTAGTTTTTCGGAAGCTTGGCAACCCCTTTCAATGAAAGTGATTCTCGTAAGTCTCTCCTTGGGGCTACTTCAATAGGACACAAACCATTGTGATAGAATATGAACTACATTATTGTGCCAAGTTTCAAAGAGCTAGCGCAAACCGTGTTTGATGTAGAGTTCCAACTACATGTATCCATATAGTAGAAAAGAGAGTGAAACCTAAACATGAAAATGGTTACTGCAAAGGAACGGTTTAACCTAGAATAACAAAGTTTGGTGAGCCAAGTGGGATTTTTATACTGATCATTCCCTGATAGTATCATCAAGATTGGGTGAAAAAATGTTTGCTGAGATTTCAGGAAACTCGTAGTTTTTGGAAGGTAGGCAACCCCTTTCAATGAATGTGATTCTTGTCAGTCTCTGTTTGGGGCTACCTACATAGGACACAAACCATGGCAATAGAACTTGGAACTACATTATTGTGCCAAGTTTCAAAGAGCTACTGCAAACCGTGTTTGATTTAGAGTTCCAACAACATGTATCCATATAAGAGAAAACAGAGTGAAACCTAAACACGAAAACGGTTACTGCAAAGGAACGGTTTAACCTAGAAGAACGAAAATTGGTGAGCCATGTGGGATTGGTGTACTGATCATTACCTGCAAGTATCATCAAGATTGGGTGAAAAAATGTTTGCTGAGATTTCAGGAAACTCGTAGTTTTTCGGAAGCTTGTCAACCCCTTTCAATGAAAGTGTTCTCGTCTGTCTCTGCATGGGGCTACTTCCATAGGACACAAACCATAGCGATAGAACTTGGAACTACATTATTGTGCCACGTTTCAAAGAGCTAGCACAAACCGTGTTTGATTTAGAGTTCCAACTACATATATCCATATAGGAGAAAACAGAGTGAAACCTAAACATGAAAACGGTTACTGCAAAGGAACGGTTTAACCTAGAAGAACGAAATTTGGTGAGCCAACTGGGATTGGTGTACTGATCATTACCTGCAAGTATCATCAAGATTGGGTGAAAAATTGTTTGCTGAGATTTCAGGAAACTCGTAGTTTTTCAGAAGCTTGGCAACCCCTTTCAATGAAAGAGATTCTCGTAAGTCTCTGCTTGGGGCTACTTCCATAGACACAAACCATAGCGATAGAACTTGGAACTTCATTATTTTCCCAAGTTTCAAAGAGCTAGCACAAACCGTGTTTGATTTCAAGTTCCAAATACATGTATACATATAGGAGAAAACAGAGTGAAACCTAACATGAAAACAGGTACTGCAAAGGAACGATTTAACCTAGAAGAACGAAATTTGGTGATCCAAGTGGGATTGGTGTACTGATCATTACCTGCAAGTATCATCAAGATTGGGTGAAAAAATGTTTGCTGAGATTTCAGGAAACTCGTAGTTTTTCGGAAGCTTGGCAACCCCTTTCAATGAAAGTGATTCTCGTCAGTCTCTGCTTGGGGCTACTTCAATAGGACACAAACCATAGCTATATAACTTGGAACAACATTAATGTGCCAAGTTTCAAAGAGCTAGCCCAAACCGCGTTTGATTTAGAGTTCCAACTACATGTATCCATATAGGAGAAAACAGAGTGAAACCTAAACATGAAAACGGTTACTGCAAAGGAACGGTTTAACCTAGAAGAACGAAATTTGGTGAGCCAAGTGGGATTGGTGTACTGATCATTACGTGCCAGTATCATCAAGATTGGGTGAAAAAATGTTTGCTGAGATTTCAGGAAACTCCTAGCTTTTTGGAAGCTTGGTAACTGCGTTCAATGAATGTGATTCTCATCAGTCTCTGCTTCTGGCTACCTACATAGGACACAAACCATAGCGATAGAACTTGGAACTACATTATTGTGCCAAGTTTGAAAGAGCTAGCGCACACCGGGTTTGAATTGCAGTTCCAACTACATGTATCCATATAGGAGCAAACAGAGTGAAACCTAAACATGAAAACGGTTACTGCAAAGGAACGGTTTAACCTAGAAGAACGAAATTTGGTGAGCCAAGTGGGTTTGGTGTTCTGATCATTACCTGCCAGTATCATCAAGATTGGGTGAAAAAACTTTTGCTGAGATTTCAGGAAACTCGTAGTTTTTTGGAAGCTTGCAACCCTTTCAATGAAAGTGATTTTCGTCAGTCTCTGCTTGGGGCTACTTCCATAGGACACAAACCATAGCGATAGAACTTGGAACTACATTATTGTGCCAAGTTTCAAAAAGCTAGCACAAACCGTGTTTGATTTAGAGTTCCAAACTACATATATACATATAGGAGAAAACAGAGTGAAACCTAAACATGAAAACGGTTACTGCAAAGGAACGGTTTAACCTAGAAGAACGAAAATTGGTGAGCCAAGTGGGATTGGTGTACTGATCAGTACCTTCCAGTATTATCAATATTGTGTGAAAAAATGTTTGCTGAGATTTCAGGAAACTCGTAGTTTTTTGGAAGCTTGGCAACCCCTTTCAATGAATGTGATTCTCGTCAGTCTCTGCTTGGGGCTACCTACATAGGACACAAACCATAGCGATAGAACTTGGAACTACATTATTGTGCCAAGTTTCAAAGAGCTAGCGCACACCGTGTTTGAATTGGAGTTCCAACTACATGTATCCATATAGGAGAAAACAGAGTGAAAGCTAAACATGAAAACGGTTACTGCAAAGGAACGGTTTAACTTTAGAAGAACGAAATTTGGTTTGGTGAGCCAAGTGGGATTGGTGTACTGATCATTACGTGCCAGTATCATCAAGATTGGGTGAAAAAATTTTTGCTGAGATTTCAGGAAACTCGTAGTTTTTTGGAAGCTTGGCAACTGCTTTCAATGAATGTGACTCTCATCAGTCTCTGCTTGGGGCTACCCACATAGGACACAAACCATAGCGATAGAACTTGGAACTACATTATTGTGCCAAGTTTCAAAGAGCTAGCGCACACCGGGTTTGAATTGCAGTTCCAACTACATGTATCCATATAGGAGAAAACAGCGTGAAAGCTAAACATGAAAACGGTTACTGCAAACGAACGATTTAACCTAGAAGAACGAAATTTGGTGAGCCAAGTGGGTTTGGTGTACTGATCATTACCTGCTTGTATCATCAAGCTTGGGTGAAAAAATGTTTGCTGAGATTTCAGGAAACTCGTAGTTTTTCGGAAGCTTGGCAACCCCTTTCAATGAAAGTGATTCTCGTAAGTCTCTGCTTGGGGCAACTTCAATAGGACACAAACCATAGCGAAAGAACTTGGAACCACATTAGTGTGCCAAGTTTCAAAATGCTAGCACAAACGGTGTTTGATTTAGATTTCAACTACATGTATCCATATAGGAGAAAACAGAGTGAAACCTAAATATGAAAACGGTTACTGCAGAGGAACGGTTTAACCTACAAGAACGAAATTTGGTGAGCCAAGTGGGACTGGTGTACTGATCATTACCTGCAAGTATCATCAAGATTGGGTGAAAAAATGTTTGCTGAGATTTCAGGAATCTCGTAGTTTTTTGGAAGCTTGGCAACCCCTTTCAATGAAAGTGATTCTCGTCAGTTTCTGCTTGGGGCTACTTCCATAGGACACAAACCATAGCGATAGAACTTGGAACTACATTATTTTGCCAAGGTTCAAAGAGCTAGCACAAACCGTGTTTGATTTAGTGTTCCAACTACATGTATCCATATAGGAGAAAAGAGAGTGAAACCTAAACATGAAAACGGTTACTGCAAAGGAACGGTTTAACCTAGAAGAACGAAATTTGGTGAGCCAAGTGGGATTCGTGTTCTGATCATCACCTGCCAGTATCATCAAGATTGGGTGAAAAAATGTTTGCTGAGATTTCAGGAAACTCGTAGTTTTTTGGAAGCTTGCAACCCCTTTCAATGAAAGTGATTCTCGTCAGTCTCTGCTTGGGGCTACTGCCATAGGACACAAACCATAGCGATAGAACTTGGAACTACATTATTGTGCAAGTTTCAATGAGCTAGCACAAACCGTGTTTGATTTCGAGTTCCAACTACATGTATCCATATAGGAGAAAACAGAGTGAAACCTAAACATGAAAACGGTTACTGCAAAGGAACGGTTTAACCTAGAAGAACGAAATTTGGTGAGCCAAGTGGGATTGCTGTACTGATCATTACCTGCCAGTATCATCAAGATTGGGTGAAAAAATGTTTGCTGAGATATCAGGAAACTCGTAGTTTTTTGAAAACTTGGCACCCCTTTCAATGAAAGTGAATCTCGTCAGTCTCTGTTTGGGGCTACCCACATAGGACACAAACCATAGCGATAGAACTTGGAACTACATTATTGTGCCCAAGTTTCAAAGAGCTAGCGCAAACCGTGTGTGATTTAGAGTTCCAACAACATGTACCCATATAGGAGAAAACAGAGTGAAACCTAAACATGAAAACGGTTACTGCAAAGGAACGGTTATACCTAGAAGATCGAAATTTGGTGAGCCAAGTTGGATTGGTGTACTGATCATTACCTGCAAGTATCATCAAGATTGGGTGAAAAAATGTCTCCTGAGATTTGACGAAACTCGTAGTTTTTTGGAAGCTTGGCAACCCCTTTCAATGAAAGTGATTCTCGTCAGTCTCTGCTTGGGGCTACCTACATCGGACACAAACCATTGCGATAGAACTTGGAACCACATTAGTGTGCCAAGTTTCAAAATGCTAGCACAAACCGTGTTTGATTTAGAGTTCCAACTACATGTATCCATATAGGAGAAAACAGAGTGAAACCTAAACATGAAAACGGTTACTGCAAAGGAACGGTTTAACCTAGAAGAACGAAATTTGGTGAGCCAAGTGGGACTGGTGTAGTGATCATTACCTGCATGTATCATCAAGATTGGGTGAAAAAATGTTTGCTGAGATTTCAGGAAACTCGTAGTGTTTTGGAAGCTTGGCAACCCCTTTCAATGAAAGTGATTCTCGTAAGTCTCTGCTTGGGGCTACGTCAATAGAACACAAACCACAGCGATAGAACTTGGAACTACATTATTGTGCCAAGTTTCAAAGAGCTAGCACAAACCGTGTTTGATTTAGAGTTCCAACTACATGTATCCATATAGGAGAAAACAGAGTGAAACCTAAACATGAAAACGGATACTGCAAAGAACGGTTTAACCTAGAAGACTGATATTAGGTGAGCCAAGTGGGATTGGTGTACTGACCATTACCTTCCAGTATTATCAAGATTGTGTGAAAAAATGTTTGCTGAGATTTCAGGAAACTCGTAGTTTTTTGGAAGCTTGGCAACCCCTTTCAATGAATGTGATTCTCGTCAGTCTCTGCTTGGGGCAACTTCAATAGGACACAAACCATAGCGATAGAACTTGGAACTACATTATTCTGCCAAGTTTCAAAGAGCTAGCACAAACGGTTTTGATATAGAGTTCCAACTACATGTATCCATATAGGAGAAAACAGAGTGAAACCTAAACATGAAAACGCTTACTGCAAAGAAACAGTTTAACCCAGAAGAACGAAATTTGGTGAGCCAAGTTGGATTGGTGTACTGATCATTACCTGCAAGTATCATCAAGATTGGATGAAAAAATGTCTGCTGAGATTTCACGAAACTCGTAGTTTTTCGGAAGCTTGTCAACCCCTTTCAATGAAAGTGATTCTCGTCAGTCTCTGGTTGGGGCTACTTAAATAGGACACAAACCATAGCGATAGAACTTGGAACTTCATTATTTTGCCAAGTTTCAAAGAGCTAGCACATACCGTGTTTGATTTCCAGTTCCAAATACATGTATCCATATAGGAGAAAACAGAGTGAAACCTAAACATGAAAACGGTTACTGCAAAGGAGCGGTTTAACCTAGAAGAACGAAATTTGGTGAGCCAAGTGGGATTGCTGTACTGATCATTACCTGCCAGTATCATCAAGATTGGGTGAAAAAATGTTTGCTGAGATATCAGGAAACTCGTAGTTTTTTGGAAGGTTGGCAACCCCTTTCAATGAAAGTGATTCTCGTCAGTCTCTGCTTGGGGCTACCCACATAGGACACAAACCATAGCGATAGAACTTGGAACTACATTATTGTGCCAAGTTTCAAAGAGCTAGCGCAAACCGTGTTTGAATTGTAGTTCCAAATACATGTATCCATATAGGAGAAAACAGAGTGAAATCTAAACATGAAAACGGTTACTGCAAAGGAACGGCTTAACTTAGAAGAACGAAATTTGGTGAGCCAAGTGGGTTTGGTGTACTGATCATTACCTGCTAGTATCATCAAGATTGGGTGAAAAAATGTTTGCTGAGATGTCAGGAAACTCGTAGTTTTTCGGAAGCTTGGCAACCCCTTTCAATGAAAGTGATTCTCGTCAGTCTCTGCTTGGAGCTACCCACATAGGACACAAACCATAGCGATAGAACTTGGAACTACATTATTGTGCCAAGTTTCAAAGAGCTAGCACAAACCGTGTTTGATTTAGAGTTCCAACAACATGTATCCATATAGGAGAAAACAGAGTGAAACCTAAACATGAAAACGGTTACTGCAAACGAACGGTTTAACCTAGAAGAACGAAATTTGGTGAGCCAAGTAGGATTGGTGTACTGATCATTACGTGCCAGTATCATCAAGATTGGGTGAAAAAATGTTTGCTGAGATTTCAGGAAACTCCTAGCTTTTTGGAAGCTTGGTAACTGCTTTCAATGAATGTGATTCTCATCAGTCTCTGCTTGGGGCTACCTACATAGGACACAAACCATAGCGATAGAACTTGGAACTACATTATTGTGCCAAGTTTGAAAGACCTAGCGCACACCGGGTTTGAATTGCAGTTCCAACTACATGTATCCATATAGGAGCAAACAGAGTGAAACCTAAACATGAAAACGGTTACTGCAAAGGAACGGTTTAACCTAGAAGAACGAAATTTGGTGAGCCAAGTGGGTATGGTGTTCTGATCATTACCTGCCAGTATCATCAAGATTGGGTGAAAAAATGTTTCCTGAGATTTCAGGAAACTCGTAGTTTTTTGGAAGCTTGCAACCCCTTTCAATGAAAGTGATTTTCGTCAGTCTCTGCTTGGGGCTACTTCCATAGGACACAAACCATAGCGATAGAACATGGAACTACATTATTGTGCCAAGTTTCAAAAAGCTAGCACAAACCGTGTTTGATTTAGAGTTCCAACTACATATATACATATAGGAGAAAACAGAGTGAAACCTAAACATGAAAACGGTTACTGCAAAGGAACGGTTTAACCTAGAAGAACGAAAATTGGTGAGCCAAGTGGGATTGGTGTACTGATCAGTACCTTCCAGTATTATCAATATTGTGTGAAAAAATGTTTGCTGAGATTTCAGGAAACTGGTAGTTTTTTGGAAGCTTGGCAACCCCTTTCAATGAATGTGATTCTCGTCAGTCTCTGCTTGGGGCTACCTACATAGGACACAAACCATAGCGATAGAACTTGGAACTACATTATTGTGCCAAGTTTCAAAGAGCTAGCGCACACCGTGTTTGAATTGGAGTTCCAACTACATGTATCCATATAGGAGAAAACAGAGTGAAAGCTAAACATGAAAACGGTTACTGCAAAGGAACGGTTTAACTTAGAAGAACGAAATTTGGTGAGCCAAGTGGGATTGGTGTACTGATCATTACGTGCCAGTATCATCAAGATTGGGTGAAAAAATGTTTGCTGAGATTTCAGGAAACTCGTAGTTTTTTGGAAGCTTGGCAACTGCTTTCAATGAATGTGACTCTCATCAGTCTCTGCTTGGGGCTACCCACATAGGACACAAACCATAGCGATAGAACTTGGAACTACATTATTGTGCCAAGTTTCAAAGAGCTAGCGCACACCGGGTTTGAATTGCAGTTCCAACTACATGTATCCATATAGGAGAAAACAGCGTGAAAGCTAAACATGAAAACGGTTACTGCAAACGAACGATTTAACCTAGAAGAACGAAATTTGGTGAGCCAAGTGGGTTTGGTGTACTGATCATTACCTGCTTGTATCATCAAGCTTGGGTGAAAAAATGTTTGCTGAGATTTCAGGAAACTCGTAGTTTTTCGGAAGCTTGGCAACCCCTTTCAATGAAAGTGATTCTCGTAAGTCTCTGCTTGGGGCAACTTCAATAGGACACAAACCATAGCGAAAGAACTTGGAACCACATTAGTGTGCCAAGTTTCAAAATGCTAGCACAAACGGTGTTTGATTTAGAGTTCAACTACATGTATCCATATAGGAGAAAACAGAGTGAAACCTAAATATGAAAACGGTTACTGCAGAGGAACGGTTTAACCTACAAGAACGAAATTTGGTGAGCCAAGTGGGACTGGTGTACTGATCATTACCTGCAAGTATCATCAAGATTGGGTGAAAAAATGTTTGCTGAGATTTCAGGAATCTCGTAGTTTTTTGGAAGCTTGGCAACCCCTTTCAATGAAAGTGATTCTCGTCAGTCTCTGCTTGGGGCTACTTCCATAGGACACAAACCATAGCGATAGAACTTGGAACTACATTATTTTGCCAAGGTTCAAAGAGCTAGCACAAACCGTGTTTGATTTAGTGTTCCAACTACATGTATCCATATAGGAGAAAAGAGAGTGAAACCTAAACATGAAAACGGTTACTGCAAAGGAACGGTTTAACCTAGAAGAACGAAATTTGGTGAGCCAAGTGGGATTCGTGTTCTGATCATCACCTGCCAGTATCATCAAGATTGGGTGAAAAAATGTTTGCTGAGATTTCAGGAAACT
>NW_027552178.1:0-41429 GCF_045843805.1 Urocitellus parryii
AAATCTGCATGTGCACGCTACTCTCTCTTCTCATTCTTTTTTATATTTCCATGTCCTCTCATTTCAAACATTTACCATTTCTGTTTTTTGAGGCCTAGCTTTAGTTAGTAAAATAAATTCTTTAATTCTATTTTTTTCCTGTTATGATCTTATTCCGCTATGGTGGAATATCACCCTTTATCCCCATGGAGATGCATGATTATTATCTGTCAATCAAATTCAAAAATAAAAATTAAATAACTACCCTTTAAAGCACTTGAAAACAGAGAATGAAGTATAACATAACCATTATTAAGGTTATTCGTGATTTTTTTTTAAATTTAATGAGAAGTTGGGGACATAAGCTTTCCTGAGTAATTTTCTAAACTCAAACTCCCCTTTTCTTCTATATTTTTTTGAGGGTCCAGTGTGGAGTGGATTCTTGCAAGCTATATTATTTGACCATTTTAAAGTGAAATACTGTAGACCTTATGAAGAAATAACCCGGCATCTGTAGCACATTCTTAGGTAACATCCTAATTCTTAAAGGATTGTGAAAGTCATGACTCTAGTTTCTTCTATTATTACCTTTGCAAGTGGGAGGAAAAGTGAAGGAAGAAATGGTCTTTTAATGAACACTATTATAAACTGGATCATGTCTCCCCAAGATTCATAGATTCATACACTGAAGCCCTGAACCCCAATGTTACTGTATTTGGAAGTAATTCAGGTGCAGTGAGATCATAGGGTGGGCCCTATTCCCCTGTGGCTGGTGTCCACAAAAGAGGAGGAGATGCCAAGAATGCACACAGAGAGGTGGCACTACAGAACCAGCCCCCTACCCCCCACACCTTGGTCTTGGACTTGCAGCCTCCAGAACTGTGAGAAAATATCTTTCTTTTGTTCAAGACAGTCAGTCTGTGATTCATTGATGACAATCCTTGTACTAGCAAATAATTAACAACATTTCTATGCCAGGCTCAAATTTAACCCCCAAATCCATCTGATTCCAAAGCATGTGCTTTTCATTTCATGTCATTGCCTCGAGATCAGAAATTATTCAGGTTCTGGTTCCTTTGGGTGGAATCTACATTCACTTCTGTGCAAAGTGTGGAACATCATCTCAGTTCCATACGTGAGTTGGCTGACACTCTCAAATCCACTTACCTTGAGCTTGAAGAAAGCAAGGGACCCTCCTTGTACCTCTGTCCTGGGGAGTATGCCCTCCTCTCTGAGTCTAGTTTATTAATTTTTGTTCCTTCTGTGCAGGAGAGTTTTGTTCCTGATCCCCACAGTAACACAATTGTATTCATGTCACTCTGCATTCTCCATCACCTCCTCCTTCCTCCCTCTCTTTCTTCCTTTTGCAAGTGGATAATTGTGTATTTATTTCTGTAATTATTTTAAATGCCATCTGTCTCCTGTACTGATCTGCAGACTCCATGGAAGCATGAACTTGTTTTCCTTCTCACTGGGAGTGTGACAGGGACTTAGAGAGGCTGCCTTTTTTCTAGAAGCAGTGATTCCTTACTTAGGCCTGGAGGTGCCCAGTGGGAAACTAAAGGCAGGATGAAGCTTGGCATCTCTGCCTTGGACTTTGGGTCAGTTTCCTGTTCAGCTCTACATGTAGGCAGATTGATCCATTAAGGGGTATTCACCTAAAAACTAGCAATAGAAGGCTTATTAGCCTTCAATTTACCTAAACTATCTTGTCTCCCTTCAAGCTTGAGCCAAGGTTTGCAGGGATGTTTGACTGTCAGCTTTGACAACATCAGACCCCTGAAGTGGTGCATAGAAAATTCCAGTCATCTTCCCGTCCACGATCACAGGTCTAATAGGTAAAAATCCTGAGCAACAAGTGGAAATTGCCCCCTCAAGCAACAAGGACTTTTTCAGCGCCACCTTGCAGAACAAACACTGAAAGAATAATCAATCAGACCAGTTTGACAGAGGCTGCTTAATTATGCATATCACTCTCCCCTGCCCTAATTCTTCTTCTATTTAAGCCTAAAGCTCCTGTCAGCAACCTGAAGACAGGACTGAGAGGCTGGATCTCACTTTGCCTTCCCAGTACTGATTAAATACTGATGCAATACAGATTAAAATTCTTTTCCTGCTTTCCACCAGTACCTGTTCTGCTACTTGGGTGAGTAGTTGGACCTGGTTTGTGGGGACCCCCAGAGTCAATCAGGCCTCTGGTCTAGGACGCCAGAAACAGAAGCACAGGCCCTGGCATGGAGCAGGCACTCCTGTGTATCTGTTGATTAAAGGAATGAGGAAATGAGCTACTAGAAGGAGCCTCCTTCTCCCATCCAACCAGACTTTGGGAATATGTCCCAATCTCATGGTGCACAGGGCCCTCCCAAACCTCCCAGAGTTAGATTTCTAAATGTTCTCCCAAAGTCCCCAAGTCCCCACACTGTGATTCTGTGTCATTGCTGGGTATAAGCCCTCCTGTTTCAGACCCACCACAGTGACAGCTGAAAAGGAGAAAGGCAGATTGGAAACTCTAAGAGGACTCACTCCACCCTCCGATGGTGACAGAACACAGAGAGCAGACTGGGCTCCTGAGGTCCTTGGAGTAGGTGAGGCCTCTGGAGCAGCAGCCAGGCTTATGTGAGTCACAGTTCCAGGGAAGGAAGTGCCTGCAGCCGGACCATGTCTGTGGGTAAGAGTGGGTGACACAGCCCACCCTCCAGTGTCTCTGGGGCCCCAGGCCTCCTTTCCCTCATCGTCCCTTCCCTGTCCATTCTGAGGCAGTTCCTGGACTTTCAAGGCTGGTCTGCTGTGACTCAGCACACCTGCCACCTCAAAGAACTGGCGGGAGCATAGACACAGAGGTGTGGCTCACACAGAATGATTTTGCTTGGGAGGGAAAACTTCATGAATTCTCAGATCTCAGCAAACAGGGGGTAATTAGGTAATACAATGGCTAATGAATTTAATGCAGATAATTACAATTTAATGCATATTAACAAAACAATTTAAAGTCCTGATACACATCGATGGCTTCTGATTCCTTGGGACTGCTACCAAGATAAAGAGGTCTACTTGGTGCTTTTAATAGCAGAGACATTTTGTATTTCAGAGCACAGGGAGCGGGGGTCCTTCCAGCACCCACTTGCTAACATGCATCTACATCCTCTCCTTCCTGTTGCTCTCGGCTGACATACAAACCAGGATGTTAGTTGCTACTGAGCAAGAGACCATTCATTGGAATGAAGGCGCTACGGATTTTTAAAGAAGACCTATGCTCTAATGCAATATGCACCTAACTCAGGGAACCAGCTTGGGAGCAGCTTGCTAGAGTGCAAGGCTGCAGCTAGTTTTAAAGGGCGTAGAAGCCCAGGTCTTAGAAACTATATAGCAGTGACTGGGAACCACTCATTGACCTTGAGAATAAGAAAGAGGGGTGTGAAACCCACAGGATCTCTGCTTCTGAAAGCAGAACCAACTCTGTGGGAGCGCAGGCAGACACAGAATGTGGTGCTTTAGAGGAACCAGTCCCAGGCCCCGTCACATTTGAAGCTACAATGAAACTCACCTGAGGTGTTTATCCCTCAAACTGTTTGCCAGTCTCTGAGCATCAACAGGAAGAATCACAGAGCAGAGGAGTGGGTGGTATTTGGGTTATAGACATATGTTGTTGACCTATACCGAGAAAATTGGCATAAGAATCACATTTTCTAGGGCTGGGGATGTGGCTCAAGCGGTAATGCGCTAGCCTGGCATGCTCGGGGTGCTAGGTTCGATCCTCAGCACCACATAAAAATAAAATAAAGACGTTGTGTCCACCAAAAACTAAAAAAAAAAAAAAAAAAAAAAAAAGGAATCACATTTTCTAGATTCTCTTGATAAAGTAGATGATCTAGCAACTGTGGGCCCACGTTCTCTGTGCCCCAAATCATCAGAGTTGAGGAGTCATTCTCTTTAGATGGGTAGGTGCTCTCTTGTTCTCTATATCCCACCTGCTATACTTTGGATGTGAGATGTCCCCCAAAAGCTCATGTGTGAGACAATGCAAGAAGTTTTAGAGGAAAAATGATTGGGTTATGAGAGCCTTAACATAATCAGTGAGTGTTATGCCAGATTCGTGGGACCCCAATAGACCTCCAGGAGCCGAATCCGAAGCAATCACACAAGAGTCTTTATTGCAAGCTCGAGCCTGGACTCACAACTCTTTCCGATGCAGCGGTCCCAGGGAGTGAGTCCCGGTCCTTTGTTCAGTGAGATTTTATAGGTTTTTGGGGGATACTCTATGCATCACAACATCACACAGCAAATCATTCCATACCTCGGGAAAATCAAACAGTAACTCTTAACATTGATTAGCACATTCAATGGAGGGAACCATTTGGGTAGGGGTGATTGGTTAATACAAGAGGGGGATTCATTTGAACTGATTGGTTTAGGCCACGAGGGGTGTACGTGCTAAACTACATGTTTCCCAACATGTTATCAACCACCATAAACTACTGGGGGGTTGTCTGGCATTCCAGGTATTTTCCCTGTCTCATGCTGATTGGAGGTTGCTAGGGGGGTTGCTATGGTCCTCACCTAGCCTGAGTCAGGGACACTTGGTGCCTCAGACCTCTCCTGTTATTTACAGACAAACAACTCAGCAGGGAGGGTGTGTGCTTAGGAGTGCTCTGTGGGTTTTTCCAAGGACAAGGGTCACGCCCCCTTCCTTGGGACAGGCCTTGAGGTAGAAGCTGTTGTCATTTATTTATTTTTTAAAATGGAGTCACATTAGTTCCTTAGGAGTTGATCCCATGATGGGATTAACTGAGTGGAAACTGAAGATGGGTAGGTGTGGCTGGAGAGGTGGGTCATTGGAGGCATGCCTTTGGAGTATATATATTGGCTACCTGACCTCCTTCTACTTCCTGATCATCATGTTGTGCTATTCCCTTCACCACAGGTTTAGCCTCACCTCAAACCCTGAGGAATGGAGCCAGCTGTCCATGGACTGAGACCTCCAAACCATGAGTCCTCAAATAAACTTTTCTTCCTCTACAATTGTTCTAGTTGGGTATTTTAGTCACAGCAGCAAAAAAAAGCTGACTAAAACACCTCATCTCAATTGTGCTTATACATGGGGCACCTTCCTGGTCCCGGTGGGCATTTGAGTGGGTATCCTCTGGTTTACCTGAGCACACGCTGGGCTGGGAAGTGAGACCCAAAGGTGAATAATGTGATCCCCCTTTGGTGAGGAGTCAACTGGACCCAGTCTTCCTCATTCACTCCACAAACTTTGAGCATCTGTTCTACGCTGGTGCTGAGAATACAAATACGGGTGTTCTTAAACCCCCAATCACTAGGGGAAATGGGCGCTGGAACAGATGGATTGAAATACAAAGTAGTTGCTATGGTAACCCAGAGGTCATGGGTATGGAACGATTAAACCTCAGTGTTCTGACTATGCTGGTTTGAAGATGGATTAATGGTGTTCCATAAACAGGTGCTGTGGTTTGAATTTGTCCCCAGAAAGTTAATGTGTTGGAAACTTAAACCCCAAATTCATGTTAATGGTCTTTGAATGTAAGACCTTTAAGCGGTAATTAGGATTTAATGAGGGATCTCCACTGATGACACTAGTGGCTTTACAAGAAGAGGAAGAGAGACCCAAGCTAGCATGCTTGCTCTGTCCTGCTATTTGGTGTTCCATGTCATGTCATGATGCACCAAGAGTCCCTTGCTAGATGCCAAGCAAATGCCAGTGCCGTATTCTTAGACTCCCCATCCTTCAAAACCATGAGCAATTTGTTATAAATGATCTAGTTTTAGGTGTTTTGTTATAGCAGCAGAAAACAGACTAAGACAGCAGGCCTTGGCCTGAGCAATTGGCGAATCAATTTTAGTGCTGACCATAAACAGAAAAGACTTTCCTAGGAAGGGGCTGCAAAATCTCATTGGCTTAGCAGGCTATTAAAACAGGGAACACAGCTGCAAAACATTGTTCAAGGACAGAGAATGTGCTCCACAGCATTGTGTTGCTATTCCAGTGCTTTACAAAAAAAACAAAAAAACAAAAAAACAAAAAAAAAAAACAAAAAAAAAAAAACCCAGCCAGGATACATTTTGCATTTGGAGCAAATAATGAATACAGACTAAGACTTAAATGTAAAAGTGTTTGGGTGAGAATTAGAAGTGCTGGTGCTGATGAGATGGCATGGGAGCAGGGCTCACGAAGGAATCCCACACTGTCCTGGCCCAGGGACCTTCCTGGTCGGGCTGGCTCTGGGCTCCCTCCATGCTCTAAGGGAGACTGACTTGTGGATTTTTATTTGTAGTCCATGGGGATAGCAATATCACACTACAGCTCTCACTCTAACAGACTATCTTTAGCAGCTATGTTTTGATATCTATACTAAATATATCTATTTTTGTAGCATGTGCACACATTTCGTTGGCTTCTACATGAAGTTCTGATTTTATTTTGAAGTTTTATTTATTTTTAATTGACAAACACTAATTTCTCTGAAGGACAGAACTTGGCCTTGGTAATGTGTGCCAGGCAGCAGAGTTCAAGGTGAGTTTTCAGAGGAGGAAGTTGTGACAGTGACCTTTAGCTGCCTCCTTCTTCTCTTGAGTTTCAGCTTCTATAATTTTGGAGGCATGGGGACTCTGGAGGCAGGGTTGTTAGAAACTAGTATAAAGCACACTGTAAGGTACGTAGAACCTGACCTATTGCGGCTGTTCAGCAAACAGAACCCCTTCACTCTCTCATCTCTGGGCTTGTGAGGAAACTATTGCCCTGGATCCCAGCTAGCTGGGCCACCAGGGTGCTGCAGGACTCCAAGAAAACTTCTTTTTGGCTCCTAGAAGGTAGTGCTGGCTTGAGATCCCCAGTGATTTTTTTTCTTTAATTCTGGAGAGTACTCACATGAGGATGATACTTCTCACATTCTGACACGTGCCCACCTTGACAACGTCTCATTTATTTATAGATGTAGCCAATTAACAGGTTTTGAACATTAGCATGCATGTAACTAAAATACTCCATGATTCTTGTGTCTTTTTCCAGAGAACTATGTGATGTGGCTAACTCTTCATTTGGGACAAGGTTAAAAACCAAACAAACCTGCCAGGCATGGTGGCACACACCTGTAATCTCAGAGATTAGAGAGGCTGAGACCGGAGGACCCCAAGTTTGAGGCCAGGCTCAGTGGTTTAGTGAGGCCCTGTCTCAAAATAAAAAATAAAAAGGGGTAGGATGTAGCTCAGCGGTACAGGGCTCCTAGGTTTAATCACCGGAGGGAGGGATCGAGGAAGAGAGAGAGAGGGAAGAGAAGAGAAGAGAAGGGAAGGGAAGGGAAGGGAGAGGAGGAGGAGGAAGAAGAGGAAGAAAGAAAAAAGGAAGGAAAGAAAATCTTACAAACAGATTCTCAGGGAGCTAGGCTAGTGGCTGGGACCCTGACATTCTTTCCTCTTCTCTGGCCGTAGTGAAGTTAGCTGTGCTTTGTCATCTTAGCTTTGTGAGCTTGTGAGAGTTCCTTAAACTCTGTGAGCTTCTAGATCTTTAAAGGAGGACAATTTTCTCCCATTCTGTGAAGGAACTGGGAAGTTAAAGAATGCTTGTAACAATTTTGGTAAATTACAAACTAGCAAACAGAAGTTAAGCAAATATCATAATTAATATTATCAATATTAGGAATTTAGGGAAAAATAGGAAAGCTTATGCATCGCCAGTATAGTCACTTTTTTTTTTTTTCCACAAATGATTTCCAGAAACTTATGGCAGTTTTGGCTAAAGACACAGGAAGGAAGCTCTTAGATTGCTTCTTGATTAGAGCCAAGCCACAGCTATTGAGTGGGATCTAAGAAATGAAAAAGAGTGAAATTAGTTGATTTCTTAGTTCATTGGATTGATTGATTCACCCTTCAAGGCTGGAATAGACGAGTTTTTGCACAAATGTTTCTGCATCAAAGGGAGAGGGGTATCCAGAGTGGGCAGAGGTGTGTACCATATGCCACTGTTTTAGACCAGTCTGGGAGAGACAGTACAGGTGCAGAGAAAAAAGCCAACTCTAGTTGATGGCAGGAGATAGTGCCAGATCCACACAGTTCACAGGCACCTAGTCCTTACTCATTCCTCACTAGTGCCAGCGATTTCCAGAACTTTGATGGGAGCAAAAGAAATGACATCAGCCCAGCTGTGGCCTCCTGCTTAATGCTCCAATGTGAATATCACCCCCCATAAAATATTTGAGTTCATGCTTTGACATGTCTCAGCCTCTGCATTTATCATTCTTACAAGAGGGGGAAGAAGGGGCAAGTCTCTTGACTTTCCTTAGGCTTCCTACCTGTATATAGCTTTTCAGTGGCTATTATAGGATGGCTGTTTGTACTTCCTGCAAAATTCACTATATTGAAATTTAACTCAAACTTGATTTAGAAGGTGGGACATTTGGAAGGAGATTAGCTTATGAGAGTAGAGCCCCCATTAATGGGATTAGAGCTCTTATAAAAGAAAGTCCTAGAGAATTCTCTCACCCCTCCTACCATGTGAACCCAGCAAGAAGCTGCCATCTGTGAACCAGGAGAGTAGACCCTTACCAGTCACTGAATCTGTTGGAGCCTGTATCTTGGACTTCACATGTTGCAGAACTGTGAAAAATAAATGTTCAGACAATGAGTTCTCAGTCTGAAATTTGGCTCATCAATTTGCTGGTAATCTAGTCTTGATTTCTTCTGCTGTTATGAGCTGGACAGTATCCTTATCTACTATCCATCTGTCTGATTCCCAGAGACTCCACAGTCTATTATGGGCCATGGTCCTTTAATTGCCACTCTGTCTTTGCTGGTTATTATGATAATTGTAATTCCTTGCCTTTTGGCAGTTCAGCTTCCCTTCCCCTGTTGTTTCAGGTTATTACTATTCCCACTGCAGTCAGCAAACCAAGTTCTAAAACAGCCTCTCCTGCCCCCAGCCCTGGACTACAGAGATGCCCTGCTGGACTTAATGTAGGTGGGGGCACATTCCTTATAAGTCCAGTCAATGACACGTTTCCTGGGTCTCTAATCTGCTGTGTGTTCCAGTTAAATGGGACAGAAAGGGAGATAAAATATAAAATTGCAATGTAGGTTCAATATATATATATATATATATATATATATATTTTTTTTTTTTTTTTTTTTTTTTTTGCCAATCTTGTGTTCTCTAGAATAAGTGGCGATCACCATACTTGCATCCTCTTGAGCCAGGACTTTAGGGTTTATTCTTCCACCTCTCTTAGTGACTAGGTGAGAGCTCCCCATAGAAGGGCATCTTAGAAAAACAGGGCTCTGCAGTGGAGAAAGAACCTGAAGGAGCTGAAAGTGCAGGCTGTGTGCACACCTCTTACAGCTAGCAGATCCTTCCTGGAAGGAAGAGATGAGCAGCGCATCTCCATGTTGACTACTAACCTCTCCTCTAGCCTTTGTCCCTGAAGGTGTTCTTTAAGTCCCTCTAGGATATGATGAGAGTGCTTCTGTTATCCATTCCCCTGAAACTATCACTGGGCTAGGAGAACACAAAACTTCCAGGGCACCAAAGGCTTTGGATTTCGGTGACTGTTGGAGAACTCAGATCCAACACCACTTTATGTTCTGGGAAATAAACCTGGGAGACTCCCTTTGGCTGGAGGATCTGAGCATGAACACTGGGACTTGGGATTGGAGCAGAAACTATAAAGTGATATGGACAGGAGTTTGGGCAGTGATCTCGGGAAGGTAAAGTCACTGAGCTTTGGAGTGACATGTCTGGAAATACATTATAAGAAGTGTTGTCTGGCAGCCTGTGTGGAGAATGGAATGGAGGAGTCTGGGATCAGGGGACCCATTAAGGTATAGTTTCTCTGGTTCATGTGAGAGATGATGAGAACCTGAAATAAGAGGGACGGCGATGGAAGGGGAAAGTATAGATGTTATGGCTTAGATACGAGGTGACTACCAAAAAACTCATGCGAGACAATGTGAAAATGCTCAGAGGTAAAATGATTAGATTATGAGAGTTGTGATCTAATCAGTGAGTTGGTCCACTGATATGGACTAACTGGGTGATAACTGAAATAGGAAGGGTGTGGCTGGAGCATGTAGGTCACTGGGGATGTGACTTTGGGGATTATATTTTTATCCATCATGAGTGGAGCTCTCTTTCTGCTTGCTGGCTATCATGTCCTGAGCTTTTTTCCTCTGGCATATCCTTGTGTCATGATGTTCTAATTCACCTTTGGCCTAGAGCTATGGAATTGGCCAGCCATGGCCTAAACCTCTGAAACCATAAGCCAAAGTAAACTTTTCCTCCTTGGATTGTTTTTGTCAGATCTTTGGGTCACAGCAACCACAAAAGCTAACTAAAACAGAAATTGGTACTGAGAATTGCGTCATTTCTATGACGAACTTGGCCATGTGGTTCAGAAGTCTTTGGAGCTGGATTGTTGGGGAAGGAATTTTAAAAAGTTTGGAGATGCAAGCTTGAAAAACTTCAGTCCCCCCCCCCCAAAAAAAAAAAAGCTCTACTTTTTTGTAAGTGACATTTAACAGGCTATTCTAGTAGGGGCTCCAGAGAGCAGAATGCTGTTAGGACTGCAGACAGTAAAGACTGGGCTCATGAAGTTTCACAGGAAAAAGAGGACTGTATTGGAAATTGGGCTACAGGCCATTCATGTTACATTCAGGCAAAGAAGTTGCCTGAATTTTACCCATGTTCTGAGACTTTCTGTGAAAATGAATATAAAGGCGATACATTAATTAATTTGGTGGAGATCATTTCAAGGCAGAACAATATTCAGGCAGTAGCATGGACATTGCTGGTGGCCGTTAGCTACATTTACCCTGATAATCAAGAGCAGAAAGCAGAGCAGAAAGATTTGAAAAACTTTCAGTTTGGCCAGAAAAGTGCAAGAAAACCGGGGCTAAGGAAGGTGTTAAAGAGCTATAGCCATGAAAATGATGCTTAGAAACAACAGGCTAAATTGCTGGAGGGTGTCTCAGAAATTGGCAAGTCCACATCCATCTCAGACTTCAAGGATGTAAAAGTAAAAGTTCCATTGAGAAGAGAAGATGGGGCCATCATTTTTGCACAAGGGGGATTAGGAAGTTGTTTTACTGTGCTCAGTCACCTAGGCACTCAGAGACTGCTACAGCTGTGGTCTCCGTAGGCTTGAGTACTGCTTGAGATGTGTCAGACCTTGGCATCGGCCATGTGGTACTGTTTCTATAGGAACACAGGATGCTGGAGCTATGGGGTCATGGATGTTTCCATTAAGATTTCAAAGGAGGGCCTGGGGGGCCAGACAAAGTATAACAAGGCTTGGAATCTCTGAAGGCAGCACTTGAGAGGGTGATACATAAAGATGTGAGAAGGAAGTCAAAGCTGCAGTGAAGACTCCTAAGATTAAGAGATGCCAGTACTGTATAATATTTGCTGAGGAAACTTCATGAATCAAGCAGATAAGCCATGAGCTAGCCATGTTGGATGTAACCAGCAAGGCCATAGGGATGGAGCTGTTCAAGCCCTTTGGAGAGAACATCACAATGCCACATACCCCAGATGCTGCACATGGATCTATAGAACTTGTTTGCCCAGCTGGATTTTGATTTTGCTTTGATTCCATCCCTTCTTTATATATTTTTCCTTGTGGAATGGAAATATTGACTCTGTGCCATTATATATTGGATATATTGCTTTTGACCTTTACGGGGGAAATCATCCAGGAGTTTGCCTGGAGTCTAAGAAGATATTAGGATTCTTGCAAGTGGACTAAATATATTTTCCACTGTGAGATGCACACGAGCTTTTTGGGGGGCAGGGGTTAGAATGTTATGATTTAGATATGGGGTGTTTCAGAAAGGCTGATATGTGAGAAAATGTGAGAAAGTTCAGAGGTAAAATGATTAGATTATGAGAATTGTAATCTAATCTGTGGATTAATGCACTGATATGGATTAATTGAGTGGCAACTGTAGGCAAGTGCTGTGTGGCTGGAGGAGGTAAGTCACTGAGGGTGTGACTTTGGAGTTTATATTTTATCCATTGTGAATGGAGCTCTATCTCTGCTTTCTGGCTGCCATGTTCTGGGCAGCTTTTCTCTACCAGGCCCTTCCACCATGATATTCTACCTCACCTCAGCCCCAGAGCTGAGGAGTCATTCCTCTAAAGCTTGGGGCCTAGGCAAGGGGAGTCAGCCAACCATGATCCAAATAAATATTGGAACCTCTGAAACAATGATCCAACATAAATATTTCCCCCTTGAATTTTTTTTTTTTTTTTTTTTTGGTCAGATCTTTTGGGGACGGTGATGCAGAGCTAACTAAATCACATGATTTGAAGGACTTTCAGGTGTAGAATGCCAGGACATGTCAACATTGAGCATCACATGACAGGGAGGGCTGAGTGGTCAACTCTGCCATCCACTTGCTGAACCTGGACTCAGTATTTAACAGGGTCATTTCCCCCAAATATAACTATGAAGTGAAAAATTAGTGATAGGATTTGAAATCTCAGAGTTATAAGAATCAAAACAAAAACAACAATTGGTAAACCGTTAGAATTTTGTGAGGCTGTTTTCATTCTACTTCTTATATTGCTCTTCCCATTCTGTGTTCTTTCCTCTCAGGACCCTGCCTTCTTCTAAAGCTTGAGATTCCCTTACATTTCGGGATCCAAAGAACTGAGAGAGTGAACCAGGGATAAATACATATGCAAAGTCTTTTTATAATCATGTTTGGTTCCTAACTCTGGTCCCCTTTACTCTTGACCTCCTCCAGTACCCATGCCCAGTATGTGATGTGGCAGAGACTCATGGTTTACATCTGCTTAGATGCTGCTCCATAATCTGAGTCTGACCCAAGAGTCTAGGCCCCAAGCTTTAGAGTCATGACTCCCCAGTGGCTGTACCTCTCTCTCAGGGGCAATGAAACTGAGCCCATCTCCTAAATCATGGTCCCAGTGTTCATGGTCCCAGAATTCCTTGCTCAAATGGCTCCCATGTCTGCCTCTGGGGTATGTATGATTCTTCTCTAGGTCTCTTCCTGGTCTCTGTACCACTGGGTTTAGGATAGTATGAACACAACTGTCCACACATGTGTGCAAGGCCTATCTCAGTGCAAGAAGGAGCCTGGGGCGTGGTGGAAGATGTGAGTGTGAGCCAAGGACCTCCATTTTATGCTGACTTGGGACTCTGCAAATGTTAGGGGCACAAGGCAACTCCTCTTCAGTGAAATTGACATTTTTGGGCAGAATGGTTCTCTAAAGTATAAGACTGTTTTATGCACAGTGAGATATTTAATACCATCCCTGCCTCGACCTATAAGATGCCAGTAACACTGCTCACCCCAAGCACAATCACTGAAGTGTCTTGAGATATCTTCAGGAAGCTCCCTGGACCACTGAGTGGAGGAAGGCACACTTGTCACCAGTTGAGAATCACTGCCCTGGAATGACTAGTTGGATATAGCTGGTTTGGGATATTTCTAGTTCAATAAGATCTAAAATTTCTGGTTTCAAAAGATCTTTAAGTCTGCGAGAAAACAAGTGAATCAGCACAAGAAGAATCAGAGTGATTTCAAATGTATACAAGAGTTTACTAAATAATTTCCTTTTTGACATATTCAAGTAAGAGACAGTAGTGCCAATCATATGTACTCTGATGAGGGATTGTTGTCAGAGTGGCAGGCACCAGGAGCTATGGCCTAGGATTCTGCTCTGGCCTTAGCCCAGGATATCAATTGTTTGGTTGAACCCCATGAGCCACTGGGCTGTGTTGTGCCTGGTGTTTCCTTCTCAAGTTCCATCCACCCTGTGGACCTGGCTGTGACATACGGACATCATTCAGGCTCCTGAAATAAGTATCTATCCTGACTTGTGACTTAGACCCCAAGGATTTTCTCTCCTCCGTCATAGGCCAGAGTGACCTTGCTTCTCTTTTTCTGAGAATTACATAAAAACATGTAGTGCAAAAATACTTCCCAGTTCTGACTCAGAGACCAGGACTGCCTGACTGGAGCTACTTACCAACCTCTGCCATTGTGGCAGTTTTAGGCTTCTGGTTGAAGGGCTACTGTACCGTATGCCTTTTTATTGAAACCATCCTAGGGTTTTGCCCATGGAGCCTAATTATAGGGGTAATGGAGCTAGGGGAAACTTTCCAGGACTGGAATGGATCCTTTTATTGTCTTTTTATCCTTAGGAGATACTTTAAAGTATCTTCTTCCTGGTCTGACCAGGCAGCCTCCCAGGGATTACTGTAGCCCTGAGTGGAAATATGCACAGTTCCCTGATGGAGTTTCTTTGTGCTCTTGGCCCCTTGGGCTTGCTTTTCTAAGATTTGAGCGATACCACCTTCAAGAAATGATAGCTGTTTTCCTCAGCGATAACAAGTCTCAGTTCCCACCCTTTACCACCCCCTCTTGGAGCCATCTGGACTGCTTTGAAGATGGAAATTCACTCATTATTTATGAGCTCCAGGAAAGCAGAGGCTGTCCATGTCCTGATCCCAGACGTGCTTTTAGTGCCTGGTAGGCAGCAGGCTCTTGGTAGAGGATAAGGAGTAAATCAACTAATAAAGTGAGTTATTTTGGAGGTCTTATCCATGAATAATGACTTAACAAATGATACTAACTAAAATCACTTTGGGTCTCATCTACATATAGCCTTTACAATAAAGCCTACAGAATTCGAGCCAATTTGGCCTGAATGCTGTGGCTGTTTTGAGGCAGCGATCACGTAGAAGCAGAAAGTATCTTATTTAACTCCTGCCATATGCAGGCTCTGCCTAGGTGCTTTACATATTTTGTTGTGTTTAATCCTTCAGCAGTCTTATAAATGAGCATCATAGAGATGAGATGGGGGAGTCTCAGGAAATAGAAACAGGGTCATTGTCATAAGAGGCAGAGTCAGGATTTGAACTGAAGACTGTCTGAGCAGCTCAGGCTCCTCCTCATTTATGCTGCTGTTTCCATGGCTAAGTAGAGGGAACAGCGGAGGTTAGACCTGGAATCAATGGTTGGAGTGCTCACTCCTCTGATGATTGGTAGGGAAGAGGCATTGGCTCTCTATAATCCAACTTGCCCTAGTAACGGAGCTATTTCCTCCATGCAGATAAAGGGAAAGAAGAGGAATACCAACAAACAAATAAATCCAAGTGGAAGCCATACTGATGAGCAAAACCAACACCAGGACAGTGAACTCCATGAGCAGGTTTGAGGAGAGCAAAGATAATGGAGCTTGTGTAAATCAACTCTCCTTGGCTATTTGGAATGAAAAGTAGAAAGCTGGAGTTACTCGCCATTTAAAGTCACTTTTCTAATTCTTGCTTTAGATCCATATAAAAATACCAAGCAAAGAAAAGAATCCCAGTAAACAAGTTTGTAGATCCACCCTTGATCAGCTGGCCGTCACCATGGTTGCCTCGTATGTTTAAAAATCTCACTTCCAGCTCTTTTTA
The DNA here is from genome assembly GCF_045843805.1 of Urocitellus parryii. Classification (NCBI taxonomy): domain Eukaryota; kingdom Metazoa; phylum Chordata; class Mammalia; order Rodentia; family Sciuridae; genus Urocitellus; species Urocitellus parryii. The sequence goes on from NW_027552178.1 coordinate 15,411, forward strand.
ATCTCATGTTATTAAAGGAGATATCAAGTGTAATTAGCATCCCCTCAAAAGCACATCAGCTTTCTCATCCCTGAAGAAAGGTTGTTTAATTAATTTGAGCGCACCGAGAATCAAATTGTTAGAAATACAAGGGAGCAGAGTCACAGAAGGAAGATCCGCACAATGGAAGCCTCTTCAGCTGAATAGAAAGTTGACTCTTTGATATTCATAATCAAGAGCCCAGATTTGTAGAGAACATTTCACGATGGTCTACCCAGTGCCAACTTCTTACTAGGTCCTTTAAATTGCTTATTCCATTTCATCCTCACAATGGTCCTTGCTCGGGAGGTGTTATTGTCCCCATTGCACGTGAGAAATCTTTGACTCCCTGATTTTCTGAAAGTCATGGAATTCGTATGAAAAGAATCTAGGATCCTAACAACACCTGTCTACCATCAAAGCTTAGGCAGTCCCCACTGTATTCATGCAGCCTGCCTCAAGGTCAAAGTCTGGAGACTTCAGCTGGTTGTGATTTGCATAAATTGCTCAACTCTTTGGGACCAGATTCCCCAAAATGTAAATTGGAAAAATAGCTTCTGTCTTGTCACCCTCTTGTAGAGGTCATAAAAATGAAAAATAGGAAGATAGATGTAGATCCATTTTGAAAAATTATAGCCTGACATTATAAGTATAAAGAAGTACTTTCATTTAATGATCAAAGGCAATCACATTTCTCTCAACTCCACCTTAGTCTGTAAGTATTGCCAAGGCTTTTCAATGTATTATTTTCTTGATCTGGAAATTTCCCCCAAATCTCCTTTCTTGCCTGACAAACCTTCTTTGTTCTCTAAGCCTCTGTCCTTAGGTACTGCCTCCTTCAGGAAGCCTTCACTGATTGTTCCCCACCCCCCACCACAGTCAGTACTTGCTACACTGTGTTGCTTATCTTTTCACACACAAAGGTCAGAGGTCCTCCAGGGTGGGGACTGTAGCCTATTCTCTTGAATAGTGATTGCACTGGACATCTGGTGAACTGAGCTATGAGAACATGAAAACATGGAGTCGGGGATTCTGAGACATACCTCCAGACTTAAACCCAGGAAGCAGTTGTGAAGCATCATGGGAAACCATGCTCCTGACTTAAGGCCAGTGAAAGCCGCAGCTCAGCTCTGCTCTACTTCAGCCAGGTGCTCCCAGCTAGATCACCTCAGGCAATGTGGACAATGTAGGACTTTCAGTTGTAAGACCTGGATGGCCCCAAGCCAGTTGTCCCTGAATTTCCAGTGTCAGAACTCTCAGTACCAACCAGGAAAAATGGTTCACCCTAGCCCCTGGTCACAAGTCAACACACTGGGCTGGGGAAACTGCTCTTTTAGGGAACCTCTCTGTCTACTCAGCCAGTGCAAAAGGAAACCCCAGGCTTACCATTCTAGGGGGCATTGGTGCCAGAAAGAGATGGGAACAGACAGCCCAAAGCCTAGAATTCCATTGCTTTTAGTCAGGCACTTGGGGGTGCAGCTCAATGCAGCTTTGTGTATGTCTGCTACATGGTAATGATTGACTCTGAGTTGCTGGTTCAGAGCTGGGGAGGCTCCTTAGAAGCCACTATGCTCCCAGGTCCAAGGAAAAGTAAAGATGGTTCTGGGGATGATGAGCTCATGTCTGCAGCTAAGAAAGCTCATGGGGTAGAGAAATTCTGGGTATAGACTATAGAAAGTCAGGGATTTTGAAATGTAATCTGAGATTGGGGAAGAGTCATTGAGAAGAAAATTCTGCGATTAGGAACAAGCAAAGGATTTGGTGAGTGGAGAAGAGATTCTGAGACTATTAACAGGCTTGGAGAGTAGGTCAGAGCTTCACTAGCAAAACAGGAGTCTGTGAGGTACAGAGTCAGGGTTGAGTAAAACCAGAGTTCCGGGGTGGGGCAGTGTGAGGGTCCAGCCTACTCTTTTTCCAGCAGAAACATTTCCTTAGACAAGCATTGTTTAATCTCATCACTATAGGCAGTTTGAGCCAAACACTTCTTTGTTTCGAGGCCAATCTGTGCACTGTAGCATGTTTAGCAGCATCCCTTGTCCATGAGGTACCAGTAGCATCCCCACACACCATTTGTGATCACCAAAAATTTCTCCAGATATTGCCCACGTATCTCTGGGAGCTGGGGTGGGGGGTGGGGTGTGTGTGACAAAACGACCCCCAGTCGAGGATCACCATCTTAGTCTGATTGTGGCCCCCTTTAACTTCTCAAACTCTTTGCAAGCTCAGGGCGGATCACCTGCCGGCTCTGAAGAGCAGGGCGGGACACGGGCAACCTCCTGGCAAATGTCCTCCATAAAAGTTAATGACTGGGGCTTTCTAGCTTCTGTGCTGCACGGAGGTAATTAGGGAGTAGTGTGCGGGCAAAGCCGCAGCTGCCCCTGCTGGGAAGACAGTGCCAGGCAGTTCTCTCAGATGCTTGCTATTCTGAGCAGGGCTTGGTTCAACCCAGGCTGCATTCGAATCTTTAGGTCCCTGGTGAAGCTTTGCTAGAGAGCAGACGGGGGTAGTGAGTGTCTCAGAATAAGGGTGGAGACCATGCAGGCAGAATCAAGCAAGCTGATGGGCTCATAGCTGTGTTCTACCATGGGGCTAATGTATGCAGCCATCTTATTCATTATGGATCAGGATCAAAAACACTTGGATCACTTTGGGTTCTTATCCTAGTTGTTTTGTCTCAACCTGGTCAGACCTAGTGGTGGGAAAACACTAAGTGTTAGTGTTTGGAACAAGATAATGAAGAACAAAGGACAAAAGACATAAACTAGGGGAGCAAGAGACCCTGTAGGTAAGGTTTCTTGTCCTTCATCAAAATCTGTATAGAAGTCAGTAAGAACCACTATAATGTAAAAGACCAAATTGTGTCCTGTTGGGAAGGTAAGACCAGAGGCTCAGAGCTCAGCCATGTCTCTTCAGCTTTTGCTGCTGTGGTCTGCTGTGGCTGGTTTCCATCTGCAGCATCTGCAACTTTCTGCACCACCACCTTTAGCTGGTGGCAGAGCCTCTGGCAGGCCAAAAGTCCTGGGGAATTAGCATCTGCCTCCAGGAGCCCTTAGCTGATGATGGAAGGCAGAGCTCCCTTGCCCCTTTGTTGGGGGTAACTGACACAAGTAACCTACACTGGCTCCTGTGGTTCTTCATCAGGATTAAACTGTAGACAGCCACTGTAACTTTTGCTTGAGAACACATCCTTTATAGGATGCCTTTCTCCCTTCTCACTTTCTGATTCTCTGACATTTCCTGGAAACACCTCCTATGTAGATGATGCACTCAAACCCTCAATTTAAGGTCTTTTGTGGAGGAAACCCAAAACACACGGACTGAATGCTGTTACCTGATAACTTGGTGTGTTTCCTTGCTCCATGGCTGGGCTAAGTAGGGTGTGCACAGACATGTGATTCAGACGCATGGCTGGTACACGACATGTAGTGAACCATCAAATTCACTGAGTGGCTGATCTTACTGGCCACATACAAAATTTAATTTCTAAAGTTTCATTTTGAGATTGGTTGGCCTGATTTCTCATAGCTAAAATAAACATAAACTCTAAATTGCTGAGAATTTGTGTCAAATCTGTGCATTCTCATTTGGATTGCCTTTCTATTTTTAAACACATTTTAAGTGTTACATTTTAATTTACACTGGCATAAAATTCTTGCTGCTGCCTTGAAGGTTGACATAATGGAACTAATATAATCTCTTGTTTTAGGGGTGATACAATCAGACAAGTTGACTCTGGACTGATTCTTTACCTAGATCCCTATGTTTAAAGAATTGCTTGCATTTAACATCAAACCCTCACATTTATGCCTTAGAGAAGTGATACAGTTTTATGAGAATCAGTATAGATAATTATGAATAACATTTATTAACTCTGTTTTCCTTTATTAGCTAAAAATTTCCACTTCACAGCCTTTGCATTACATATGGATGAAGTTTCTTTAATGATTCTGTTTTTAATTTTTATTGTAAATATTTAAGATACATACAACATGATTTTGTTTATATATATATATACATATATTATATATATATATATATATATATATATATATATATATAGAGAGAGAGAGAGAGAGAGAGAGAGAGAGAGAGAGAGAGAGTCTTGCTAAATTGCTGAAGCCCATCTCAAAATCATGATCCTTCTGCCTCAGCCTCCCAAGTAGCTGGGAATACAGGTGTGTACCACTGTGCCTCTGTACAAAATGATGTTTTGAAACACATTATCACTACTATAGTCAAGAAAATTAATGTGTCCATCTCTTTACGTAGTTACTTTTGTGTGTGTCTATGATTAAGAGCACCTGAAATCTACTTTGTGGGCAAATTTCTAGTACAGATACAAATATTACTAACTATGGTCCTTGTCCTGTTCATTGGATCTCATTTTTTGTAACTACAACTTATACCTCTTTGATCGAATCTTCCCACACCCTTTCTCCTTCTCATCTAGTGTTCTGCTTTCCATTTCTAGGCATTACACTGTTTTGGATTCTACATATAAATGAGATCATGCAGTGTTTTTCTTTCTGTGTCTTGTTTATTTCACTTGGCATGTCCCCCACCTTCATCCATGATGTCACAAATGGTAGGATCTCCTTTTTAAAAGCTAAATAATATTCTATTGATGTACTGTATGCGTGTATATATATATGTATATTATATCACAGAATTATGTTATATAGTGAATATAAACTACAATCTATATGATAATGTAATCTATTAAAATTATCATATATGTTACATATTGTGTGTGTGTGTGTGTGTCCCCATCAGTGGACACTTAGGTTGTCTCTGTGTCTTGGCTCTGTGTGATGCAGCAGTGAACATGGAGAACAGATGCTTTAATGCAGTACGTATTTCCTTTCCTTTGGGTCTATACCAAGAGGCTGGATTTCTAGATCACTTGGTAGTTCTATCTTTAATGTTTTGAGGACACTCCATTAGTGCTTTCCATAATGGTGGCACCAATTAACACCCTCGACAACAGTGTACAAGGGTTGCCTTTTCTCTGCACCCTTGGCAACATGCAATCTCTTGTCTTTTATATAACAGCCATTCTCACAGGTATCAGGTGACATCTCATTCAGGTTTTGATCTGTATTTCCCCATAGTTTAATGACACCAAGTTCCTTTTCATGTACATTTTTATATATTCTTTTGAGACATGTCTGTTTAGGCTTTTTGCCCATTTAAAATCAGGTTATTTTCTTGTTATTGAGTTGTAGGACTTTCTTATGTTTTGGATATGAATCCCTTATTAGATATATGATTCACATATATTTCTCTAGTCCATAGACTGTTTTTTTAAAGAGAGAGAGAGAGAGAGAGAATTTTTTAATATTTATTTTTTGGTGTTTGGTGGACACAACATCTCTATTTTATTTGTATGTGGTACTGAGGATCCAACCCAGTGCCCCGCGCATGCCAGGCAGCACGCTACCGCTTGAGCCATATCCCCAGCCCAATAGGCTGTTTTTTCAATTGCTTATGATGTTGTGCAAAAACATTTTAGTTTGATGTATTTCCACTTGTATATTTCTTGTTTTGTTGTTTGAGTTCTTTGTGTGATAGCCAAAATAATTGTGATAATTCTCTACAGAAAATTCATGCCAAACCTAAGACGAGCTAAGCAGAACACACTATTGAGTTTCAGTCTTACTTCAGCTACCTCCTCACTGGCTGACATGGTTGGAGTTTTTAAAACAACCATAATATTTGCTGATTAGTTTCTAATTTTAAAAAATACATGCCTGTCATACGTGCAACCTAGAGCTCAGCTGAGAATGTTGAGATTTAGAGATAATTAGCTTGAAGTTCTTCTCCTATGTCAGTGGGAATTCAATGCCCTTCTCCAGGTTTCTGAACATTCCCAGGGGCATTAATTCTTAGAGTTACTTCTGGCTGCAGTTTGTTACTTTTGCTGAAATTTTGTTCTCATGAGCTTCTTACCTCCCATGAAAGCCTTTTGCCTGCTCTGCATGAACCGAGATAGGAAATTCATCATTTTTTTAGTTCATGTTCTGTTGCTATATGAAAATACCTGAGGCTAGATTCTTCATACGGAAAAAAAAGGTTTATTTAGCTCACAGTTTGGAGGTCCAAGAGCATGGCACCAACCTCTCTTCTGCTTTAGTGAGAGCCTTTTTGTTACATCACAATAGGGAAGTAATGCCACATGACCTAATTATTTTCTAATAGGCCCCACCTCTTCAAGGTTCCACCATCTCCCAACACCACCACATTGGGAACCAAGCTTCCAACACATGACTCTGTGGAGAACATATTCAAACCATATGCCACCAACAGCATCATCTTTCCCTGATTTCCAACAAAAATTTGCACAAAGAATTTTTGTGTGTGGTAGACTTTATCAAGCATTCAGGAAGTAGGGGTAATTCACTTTAGAGCAAAGTAAATAACATTTAAAAATGAAGACTGTTCTTTTGGCAACACTGGAAAGTTTTCCTTGACCACTTTTCTTCCCAGATCCTAGTCTCCCACTCCTGCTACCGTGGCCGGCTCACTCCTCCATGTGCTGGGTGCCGGCTTCCTTCCTCATCTCATGGCTTGCTGGATAGCCCAGCTTCCTCTTTAAGGTGGCTCCTCTGCAGGAGGATGAAACACCCGCTTCCTGTTGCACTAGTAGTGGTTATGGGACATGCTTTGGCCAGTGAAGATGGCTGCAGGCGATGTAGGTCCCATCTGAGCAAAAAGCCTGCAGAGCCGGGCAGCGGGCCATCCACTTTTCCTCCTCACCCTGGTGACCTCAGGTTTCCAGAGAGAAGCAGCTGTGGGAGTCGAAGTCCCGGATACAGAATGGGGAGCTTGGGTGCTAAGAGTGCTGATGATTCTAGGAAGATGTCGGGGTGTTCTTTAGGTTTTCCTAATCTGAGCATGGTCATCTTGCTCCCTTCCATGGTCATTCCTTTATTTTCTCCCTTCAGTGACTATTTAGAACCTTCAGGGCAGGGTTGTATAATAGCAGTGGTAGCAGGCGACTCATGGGTCCCCAACCCAAGGGGAGAAATCCACTAAATCTCTTGACTGCAGGTTTTTTATGGATAACATTTTATCAGATAAGGAAGTTCCCTTCAGTTCCTAGTTTTCTAAATGTGCTTTTAAACATCATCTTCTAAACATCAAATTTCATCAAATGCCTTTTCTGCACATATTGAAATGGTCATATCACATTTTCTCTTTAATCTATTAAATCAATCAATTGTAATAATTGATTTTCTGAATGTCAAACCCACCATGCATTACTGGAATAAAAAATATTCTTTATATGTGTCATTGGATTTAGGCTGCTATATTTTATTTAGGCTTATTGAAACTATATTCATAAAGAAACTGGCTTACGTTTCAGCTTTGCTTATGTTTGAGTCTTTCTCAGGTTTTCTATCACATTTTTCCTGGCCTCATAAACAGGTGGGAATTCTTTGGAAGTGGGCTTATAATTTTCTTTCTGTGAAGTCTTGTATTTCTTTTGGGTCAGTTTTGGTGAATTGTGCTTTATGAGGAATTTTTTAATTTTTAATTTATTATCATAAATTCTTTAAACAAATTTCTCATAATTAAAAAAAATCATACCTAAGGTCTCTCGTGGTATCCCCTTTTTACTCCCCTTGTTGGTTTTGTGTCATTTCTCCCTCTTTCTTGATCAACGTTTCTTTGGGTGGGGGTGGTTCTATTAGTTATTACTTGCTCCATCATGAATTGTCCTGATAATCAGGGGCTTAAGAAAATATGTCTTTATCACCTTGCAGAGTTTCTGTGTGGGGGGATTCTGGAATTGAATTAGCTAGGTGATCTGACTCAGGGTCTCTCAGGAGGTTGCATCAAGGTATCATCTGAGGCTGCAGTCAAGGGAAGGCTTGACCAGAGTCAAAGGATCAGCTTCCAGAGCAGCTCATCCACATACCAGGCAAGCTGGGGCAGTTTGGTGGCAATGACTAGAGGCAACCAAATGAACCTTTGGAGTGTCTTCACAACAGGACAACCGACTTCCCTGACAGTAAAGGATCCAGCTAGTCAGCTCTCTGTTGCTGTGACAAAATACTTGAGAAAATCAGCTTAAAGGGAGAAAAGATTTATTTTGGCTCATGGTTTCAGAGGTCCCAGTCCCTCTGTACTTGGGCTTGTGACAAGACAGTATATTAAGGAGAAGCACATGCTGAAATAAACTGCTCACTTCATTGTAGCCAGAAAGCAGAGAAAGGAGCCAGAGTCCCAGTATCCCCTTCAAGGGCACACCACTGGTGACCTCACTTACTTTCACTAGGCCCCACCTACTAGAGGTCCCTCTGTCTCCCTTCTTGGGTGGTAAGAAGATGACCAAGCCTTTAGCACATGGGCTTTGGGGAACTTTCAAGATCTCAGCCATAATAGAGAGCAGAGAGCAAAAAAGAAACTTGAATGCCTTTGATGATCTGGTCTTGAAGTCCAACATCATCAATTCTACTTATCTGTTTCATTAGAAGATCATTACCAAGTGCAGCCTACAGTCAAGGTGAGTGGAATTGGGCTCCATCTTTGAAAGGGTTATTAAAGAATGTGTGGACACATTTTAAAACCACATAGAGGAATATCAATCTAATTAACCTTTTCAAAGGACCAATATTTGTCTTTGTTGATTCCATTGTAGGCTTGTCCTCTATTTCATTAATTTCTATTTATTAATTTCCTTTATTCCATATTTTTCAGCCTTAATTTACTGTTCTTTGTTGAATGTCTTGAGCTGCCTCTGTGGAAGACTGAAATCCTACTTTCTTCTTCTATAACATATACAATCAAGGTGATAAAATTTCCCTCTAAGAATGATTTTTATCTATGTCTCACAAGTTTTGATGTCACAGTTCTTATCATAATTTGGATTGAATAATTTCTGATTTTCAAAATGAGTTACTTAGAATCTTTTTGTTTAATTTCCATTGAAAGTTTTTGTTATTTTTTCCTATTGTCAGCTAATATAGTGGGTATAATTTCTATTACTTGTAATCTGCTGAGATTTGTCTTATACCTGAACATTACATCAATTTAGTAAATTTTCTAAGTATACTTCATAAGAATGCATATCTTATATTTTTAGGGGTACTTTGTTTGATATAAATTAGGTAAACTTGTTTGTGTTGTTTAATCTTTAGACATCGAGGCTTGCCAAATCTGATAAATAAAAATAAAAGACGCACAGTTGAATTTGAATTTCAGATAACCAAAAGTAAATTTTTAATATGCTTCTCTGCTACCTCCACTGACTCAGATAGTGTCTTTACCACCAGGTCCCTGGTCCCAGCAGACAGTCCTGTCTGGGCTCCAGGACCTCCTCCTCGACTGATACTGGTTTCCAGTAGCTTCTGTTTAGTGAGCTGTGGCCTCACTATACACTGTTGGTCCCTCCGCTCTTCCATTCACCAATGGAATCCATTCTCCACATTAAATTCATTCCAATATACTCTTGATATAGACCTGGTATTAAGTTAAATGTCTACAAAAACATAACTCTCTCTCTCACACACATGCACACCCCTGCCTCACTCAGATGCATGCACACATTTATTTCACAGATTCAGGAGATTTACAGACTCCCGAAAGCCCTGTATTCATGGACCTAAGATTATAAACTGTGATTCCTACGTTGGTAGAATGTTGAGTTTGAAGTTGTTTTTTTCCAAAGTAACAGCTATATTGCTGAGTCAGCCACACTGAACTCACATTGTTCCCTGTCGACACCAAAATTCAGACTTCTGTTCCAATTGGCCCACCCCAGCCAGCCAGCTTGTGGTCCTGGAACCAGGTTCTTCTCATTCCATATGGGAACCAGAGGCGTGACCTTGGCAAAGGAGCCTCTCATGTCAAACACTTGGGCTGGAACACTGGACTATTGCCAGAGAACATTTTTTCCTGAATGCGGCCAACAAAATGTCCCTGAAAAAGTGACATATTTCTTTTTTTTACAAAAATGTGTACATCTCTATGGGGGACATTATGGCAATTCAATACTTGTATACAATGGGTGTTAATCAAATCAAGGTGATAAGCATTTCACCTTTTCAACTATTGTTTATTTTTTATTTGTTGGGAATCTTGTATTCTTCTTTTTTTACATCAGAGCTTATTTTGCCCAATAGTTTCCCTGCTGGGCTTACAAAGAACTGAGGAATGACTCCTCATTATTAAATTTCTCTGTGTCTCCTCCTACCTTTTTCTGTCTCTAGTGGCCACTATTCCATCCCATCCTTCTACAGAGTTGACTTACTAGCTTCCATAAATGAGTGAGAACATATAGTATTTGTCTTTCTGTGCCTGTCTTGTTTCACTAATGATCTTCAGTTCCATCCATTTTCCTGCAAATGACAGGATTTCATTCTTTCTTTATGGCTGAGTTGTATTCCATTGTTAATATGCCACATTTTCTTTATTAGTTCATCCACTGAAGGACACCTGGGTTGATTACGTATTTTGGCTATTATATACAGTACTGCAATAAACAAGAGACTCCAAGTATCTTTTTGGCATAAATATTTCATCTCTTGGGTATATACTCAGTAGTAGAATTGATAGATTGTGATAGTCCTATTTTTAGGTTTTTATTTTATTTTATTTTAGAAATTTCCATACTGCTTTCCACTATGGCTGGACTAATTAACATTCCCACAATGGTGTATAAGAGGTCCTTTTTCTCCACATCTCCACCAGCATGTTATATCTTGTCTGTTTGAAGATAGTCATTTTAACTGGAGTGAGATGACATCTCATTGTGGTTTTGATTTGCATTTCTCTGATGATGAGTGAAATTGAACTTTTTTCATGTATTCATTGGACATTTCTATCTTTTGAGAAGTGTCTGTTTAGTTTCCTTGGTCATTTTTAAATTGGGTTATTTGTTTTGGTGTTCAACTTTTTGAGTTCCTTATACATTCTGGATGTCAATTCCTTATCAGATGTACCATTTGAAAATACCTTCTCCCATTCTCTAGGCTCTCTTAATCCTGTGGATTATTTCTATGGCTGTGCAGAAGCTTTTTAGTTTGATAGAATCTCATTTGTCTTTTTTTTTTTTTGCCTGTGTTTTTGGGTCTTATTTTTTTAAAAAAAATGTTGCTTACATTGACATCTTGAAGTGTTGCCCCTGTTTTCCTATAGTAATTTCATGGAAAAGCAACATATTTCAAAACCAGTCTCTATCTTTAGTGGCATAACATTAGCACTTAAGCCATGAGACACTCTTGGCCAACTGAAAAAAAGACAGGCATTCACCTTGCTATAAGACACCTGTTCTTTCTGAGGTCCAAGTAATTCCTGCTCTGCTCTGCTTTACTGTCTTTGAGGTGTTAAGAGCACCTGTGGCTAGAAGAATGATTTTCTGTCTAGTTTGATACCTCAGCCAGAGGAATTTGTATTATTATATAACGTATCATATTTGAGCACATCGTAGTAATATATTTTGCATTCCTCTCATAAATGCAGTTTCCTGCCTGCCATTACATCACCAAGTCTCCATGGAAAGGAGAGGGCAGATGCTCCTAGTCAGTTTTTCACCGTTATAACAAAATGTCTGAGGCAGGTTACTTATGATGAAAAGAGGTGTATTTGGCTCACTGTTTTGGAGGTTCATGACATCTGCATCAGCTCAGCTCTAGCAAGGGCTTTCTTGGCTCTGTCACATCATGGCAGATGCGTGTAGGAGCACATATGGAAGGGAGCAATCCTGTCATCAATATGAAGTAGAGAGACTGACTGGCTAGGCACCAGGGCCAGGCTTGGGCCTTTATAATAACTCTCTCACACAAACCAACCAGAGTCCAACAAGAAATCCCTTAATCCCTTTTGAGGGCATGTCTCCAGGTGACCTCCCACCAGGCCCCACCTCTCAAAGGTTCCATATCATCTCCCACTGCAATGCTGGGGACCAAGTTTCCAGCACAAGGGCCTTTGGGGGACAAACTACATGAAAACATTGCAAAGAGGAAGCAGAAACCCTATTGCTAACTTCCAAAAAATCATAAGTGGAAGGAAGCCACCAGTGGCAGAGAGGCAGCTATGGGAACAGGTGTGTCTGCCTCAGTGCGGTGAGTATGGCCTGAAGGGAGGTGGGCACACTGCCTTCTCCACAGACTTCCTCAGCTCTTAGGGGGCAAGGAGAGTGCTCAGCATTTCCTGGGTCCCCCTAAAAGATCAAAGAAATGAGCTGATGGTGTGGCTGGAAGACTAAAGAGGGATGGAGGCAGTTGCTGTGTTGTGGTGAGGGATCAAAGCCCGGAAGACAGGCTTCCACCTCGGATGCCACTGGACTCCTGTCCATCAGGCACCATCACAAAGACTAGAACTGGGGCGGAGAAGAAGAGGGTATGGCCTGTGTGGCCCTGAGGTCTTTGCGGTCACCTTAAATCACAAAACCCCTCTCATATAAATTCAGATGTCATCTTGGAGAGAAGCAAAATGAAAAGGGATAGCACAAAGAGGACTTATCAACAAGCAGCTGAATTCTCTTGAGACTGATGTAGACTATTAGATTGAGCTCCCTCAGATCCATTGTAGAAAAAAGAAGAAGTTATGTCTTCATTACAAATTGGTGTCTCTTATAAATTTGCATCTGTGATACAGGTTTACAACAAAGATGGTTTACAACAGCACTTTGAGTTGCCAGAAGGAATGTGACTGGGTCTGAGCCCAGCTGTCCTCACGTCTTTCCCCAGGAGAGCTTGGCAGAGTTCGGGGAGCAATGCAGCATTTATAGACAGGATTTCTCCTCGGTGGGAAGAGAAGTGGGCTGGAGAAAGTTTTCATCCAATTCTATCCCAAATTATTATGAAATCCATCGGGTGTCTGTTCAGGAATTTCCAGGCTTAATATTAGGACCCTCCTCCCTCTACAGAGTGGGATTGGGAAGGAGAAGGTCTAGGCTTGAGCCATGGCTCTGGCTGAATGGATGAGGCCATAAAATTTCCAGAGCTTTGCCTCTATCGAATGGGACCAAAACACACGTCTCCCCATTACCTCATGGCTATGTGAAGGGATGATGGAGGTAAACAGAAAAGCACTTCTGAAAGCCAGAAAAGACCAAGTCCTGGACTCATTCCAAGCTTCCAAGGGTCTTCCCTTTTCCTAAGTGGGAGAGATTTTACATAAGGTCTGCCTTTGGCAGACAGAGGTTTCTCGTCTGGGTCAGGCCCTGTGCTGGGCCCTGGAGCTCTTGAAGCAAATCAGGCCTAGGGTCTCCACCAGGGAGCTTCCAGTCCAGTGTCAGTCAGAGTCCCACCTCTCCCTGCTAGACTACTTTCCATTTGATAGAGAGTATAAATTCTTCTTAGTAGAATGGGCTTGGGGATGGATTGGTAACTTTAATGGACCCTTATAGAAAAGAATTAAATGCCTGGTAATTTGCTTCATCTAGTTTTTAGTGAGTGTAATGCCCCAAACCCAGTTCAGCTACAGAGGAGTCTGGAGACAGCGCTGTGGATCCCGTGTCTGAGCAGTGGGCGTGGCCTGCTGGCCTGGCATCAGCAGAGAGAGCAGCTCACCTTTTACTGCCCAGGGAGTCAACTTGCCCGCAGATGGATCGACAGATCCCTTGGTTCCCTACCAATCCCTCGTACCTTCATTCAACCTTGCTCTTCTGTTGAAATTGCCAACAATAAAAGATGTGGAGAAACCCGAATTGGAAATCACTGCAAGGTCAGTACTGTTAGGATTGGTGGCAGGGTTGACGCTAGTCCACATGACACCTTTTTGAAAATTAGAAGAAAGTCTCCCTTTTGTGGATGAGACAAAAATGGCTCCTCCTGGGTTGATGAGGTAGAAAAAGGTGTCCCCCCTGGGCAGACACATGAGTCAAAGGTACGAGTGTCCCGTAGATGTAGTCCCAGCTAAAATGTAAAACTCTGCAAATGGAGCAGATGCTGGCCTCCCCTGGCCTCTGGCTTCCTCAGTGTGTGCCTTCTGCACCAGGCACAACCTGCACATTTGAGCATGGTGGCTGTGGTTGGCAGAGAGGGAAAAGATACCTAGAGACAGCCTGGTCCATCCACCCACCCCCTGTCTTGGAGATGGGAACACCAAGTTCTGAAGAGGGGAGGGTTTGAATGCATTAGTGTGATGACTCTTCAGCACAGCCATCTCTAGAATGCGCTCTACTCCCCAAGTGAGTTGCTCTACCAGGTTGCCCTGGGCCACTGCACACAAGCTGTGACATCAGCAGATGCAGAAACCTGGACCCCTATCCAAGGGTGCAGGTTTGCTGTGATCATGATTGCCAACAGGAAGCAGGCTGCTACTGGGGATTTGGGAGAGCTACAACATCCAAGTTCAGTTTCCTAGATCTTTACCAGGATGTTGTAGAGGGCCTGCCTTTGAGGTTATGTTCTGAAAGGTATTTCCTTTCCCCTGAGTTTTCATGTGCCACCTGCCTACAGGGGTTCATGGATTCACTCTGTAAACTTTCTGAGTACCTACTGTGTGCCTGGGACTCCCAGGTGAATAGGACAGAGTCTCTGCCACCAGTAAAATCCTGAATAGATGCTGTAGTTTGGATATGGTTTGTATCCTTCAAGGGCTCCTGTGTTGAAATTTAATCCCCAGTGGAGAGATTAAGAGGGTGAAAACATAATGGTTTTTAAGTGGGGACCTGTAGGAAGATTAGATAAGATCATTAGGATGGGGTTTCCATGACTGAATCCTGGTGGTTTTATGAGAAGAAGGAGAGGGACAGAAAAGATCCCCCGACACATTCACACATTCCCTTGTCATGGGATGCCCTGCACTGCCTCGGGACTCTGCCACACAAAGGCCATCACCAGAGGTGGCCCCTCCAGCTCGGACCTCCAAAACCAAGAGCCAAAAGAACCCTTTTCTGTATGAAGCTACCCTCTTTGTGGTAGGGAGTCACTAACCACAGCACATACAGCAAACAGGTAGGAGGTGACAGGGCTTCTGAGGAGAGGCTCGGGAGGCAGGGGGAGGTGTCTGTAGCTGAGTATGGGACAGGGTCAGGGGGTAATTCAGGCATTAGACCTGGGAGAAGTTGACCAGAGAGGATCAAAGTGTGCCTCAGGAAGAGGATTTCTGTCTCATTTGCTCTCTCTCCTCTCCCCTGTTGTCACTTACTCTCTCTCCTACTTTTTCTCCCTCCCTCTCTCTCATTCTCTCATTCCTCTCAAGGAAAAGAACATTCACATATCAAAGTCATGTCTACTAAAGCAGTGTCTAATTTGGCCCTGAGAGATTGGGCAAATGGCCTTTTGTTTTTCTTCCGGTAGATTTTTTATGAACTGCATTCTTTATTAGTGTTAATATGTCTCCATAAGTATGCATTTCTTCTCCCTCCCTGTTTGTCTGGTGCCAACTCAGGGGCTGTTAAGTCCAGCATTTGCCTCTGGGACTTAAGTCCAACAGGATGTGCAATGTGCTCTTCCAGAGTGTCTGAAACCAGGTGGGAATGTCACTGGCCAGGAGAAATGGTTCCTGGCAACGCAGGTCCTCAGACTGAAATCTGAAAGGTCTCTCAGAAAGGGGGAGTCAGTCTCTCCAAGTCAGGCTCTGACTAAGTTAAGCCTCAGTAACAAAAGCTCTCACCTATTATTCACTAACACCATGCCTGGCTGTGTGGACTTGGTGCCTTAATTGAATCACCTCCAGTATTCCTCATATGGGCACATGAAAAGGAGTGACATCCCAGTCCCTGTTATAGATAATAAACGTGAGGCTGAAAGAAAATGTCCCAGGTCACATTACTGGTAAATGGCAGAGTCTAGATTTGAATGTACTAGATATCATAGGGACAGAGGAAGCGCGAGGACAGAGCGCAGCATACACTCTGCCTCACACGGTCCCCAAAACATGACAGAGACAAACAGCAAGATATCCACCTCCTTAGAATTTCTCCTCCCAAGGGATCTAGGAGGAGGGCTCCGTGTCCACTACCCCATGGGTCCCAGGATGTCCCAGAGGAATATCAGGTCTACCTCAGGACTATTAGGTTAATGGATGAGTGTTACCCCCTGACCAGATCTGGCTTAGGATAATTATTCTCCAAGGGAATTCCAGCCATCCCAGATGCTATGGATAGAATTGTGTCCTCCCCCAAAATACTGAAGTCCTAAGCCACGGTATGTGTGAATGTGACCTTATTGAGGACTAGAGACTGCTATGATTTGAATGTCCCCCAAAAACCTGTGTTGAAATTTAATTACTGTTGGAATGGTATTAGAAGGTGTGACTTTTCAGAGGTCATGTGGGCATCACTCTCCTGAAAGGACTAAGGCTGTTATCTCAGGAGTGGGCTCCTGATCCAAGGAAAAGTTCCGCCCAGTTTTTCTGCGTCTTCATGTACTTTCTTGCCACATAGCTCCCTCCTCCATGTTATGCCACAGCCAGAGGCCTTCAGTAGATGCCAAGAGTATGCTCTTGCATTACCCAGCCTCCAAAAACTATAAGAAATAAGAAATAAATCTCTGTTCTTGATAAATTCCCCAGTTTCAAGTACTCTGGTGTAGCCCTACAATGGACTGAGACAGGGTCCTGCAGATGATCAAGCCGAGGTCATTCGGGTGGGCCCTAAGGCAATGAGGCATGTCCTTGTAAAAAGGGGAAATTTGGACAAAGGAACAGATAAAAACAAGGAGACCATCACAGAGACAGAATGTCCTGAAGATGAATGCTGAGACCAGCTCATGCATCTGCAAGCCAAGAAATGCCCAAGACTGGAGGCAAGCTGAAAAAATTAGGAGAAAGGCCTGGAACAGTGACCAGAATGTAAGAAAGAGGTCTGGAACAAATTCTTCTATATAGTCCCAGAAGAACAAACCTGTCAACCCCTTGATTTCAAATTTCTAGCCTCCAGAATGATGAAGTAATGCATGGCTGCTATTTAAGCCACCTCAGTTGTGGCCCTTTGTTATGGCAGCCTCAGCCTGGGCTGTAGTGTTCCCCTCTCGGCCCTTTAGCTGAACCTGCGCTGAGAAGCTCCAGGAAGCTCTGTGCCAGTACCTGGAAGTATGTGAGCAACCCCCCCCCCCCCTGCCAAGACTGGACCCCTGCTATTCTAAGTGTTCTGACCCATCTTTCAAACAACGAGGACCTGACTTTCAGGGTACCTGGCTAAAAAGAGCCAGATTAAACTCTGGTTTTACTCTCAAGCCTACCATACAAGAGGATGGTGTTTGCATCCTGTGCTGTTCCAGTGACAATTACCATCAGAAGATTAGATTCATGATAGCCCATTCATTTTCTCTACTTGTCACTGGTGTCTGGTGGAGGACAGGAAACTTAAATCCCCCCTGCTCTAAGTGAATGCATATTGAACTGTTTTGACAGCTTGGAAATTTTGTTGCAAATTCTTGATGACTTCTCATGTCAAGATCAATTTGCAGCCTGTTTGTTCAGCTGATTACGTCCCATCCAATTTTCTTGAGCCAGAATTTCAGAGAATCTGACGTCTTCCATCTGTATCACAGAAGGAATGGAAGGTGGGTGTTTTAGTCAGCTTTTTTGCTGCTGTGACTAAAAAACCTGATAAGAACAATTTTAAGGAGGAAACGTTTATCTGGGGCCTCACAGTTTCAGAAGTCTCAGTCCATAAATGGCCGAGATGAGGCTTGAGATGAGGCCAAACATCATGGCAGAAGTGTGTGGTGGAGGAAAGCAGCTGGGGACATGGCACTATGAAGGAGGGAGGGAGGGAGGGAGGGAGGGGAGAGAGAGAGAGAGAGAGAGAGAGAGAGTTTTGTTCAATAAGGACAAAATATAAACCCCAAAGCACACCCCAGGGACCCATGTCCTCCAGCCACACCCTACTACCTACAGTTACTACCCAGGTGATCTTATAAGAGGACTGATGCACTGATTGGGTTAATGACCTCTTTGCACTGTCTCACACATGAGCTTTATGGGGGACACCTCACATCCAAATCCTAGCAGTGAAGATGGTTCCAGCAAGGCTAGGGTTCAGGTCTGACATCTAGAACCATTGAACCTGCTGTGGGACCTTGGACTTTTGCTCAAGGAACAAAACAATGAGCTCTCTAGTTAAAAACAAATAAAAAAGAATGAAATACAATTATACATATATATCAACCATATTGAGAAATCTCTAAAAGTTAAGGCTTTCCTCAGAAATGGTTTTAATCATTTGAAAGGTCAATGAGGACGTATGCAGAGCTTTTGGCTTGGGCTGTGTGGCTGGAGGTTGAAGGCCAGAGGCTAAGCATGTAAACAGCATGGTCTCCCTGTGTCCATTTGCTTCCTGGGCTCTACCAGCTCACAAGCGATGGGACCTTGGGCCACTTACTTCTTGTAGAAGTCTCTCTTATCTGGGGTTTTGCTTTCTGTGGTTTCAATTACCTGGGTCAACCGGCTTCGTCAAGGCTCAATGATCTTCCTTCTGGCGTATCATCAGAAGGTCAGTAGTGGCCCAACACCACGTCAGGACACCTGTGTTATTCACCTCACCTCACCTCATCACACAGCCATGAGTCACCTCACATCATCACAAGGAGAAGGCTAAGGACAGCACAATGAGGTGTTTAGAGAGAGAGAGAGAGAGACAGAGACAGAGAGAGAGACAGAGAGAGACCAAAGTCATCTAACTTTGAATATTGTTATATTCACTCTTTTATTATCAGCTGTAATTATTAATCTCTTACTGTGACTACTTTATAAACTCAGCTTCATCATGATTGTGTATGTATAGGAAAAGGACAGTGGATATAGAGATTGATGCTTCCATTAGTTTCAGGCATCCACAGGGAGTGCTGGCACATACCCCCCATGGATGAGGGGTCTATTGTACTACCTAAGTTCCTTCATTGATAATATGGGGGAAGTAGTAATAGAAGTCCTATAGGGTTGCTGTGAAGATGAATGAAATATTACAGGTAAAAGTTCTTTCATCAGTACCTGGATAATAAAAGAATGTTAACTCTTGGAAAGTTCTCCATGTAAAAACATGACTTCTCTTTCTTCACCTTCTTCCTCCTTCATCTTCCATGTTCTCTATCTTCAATTAGAGAAGATCTGTAGGGCTACACAACAGAAATATAGTATGAACCACAATATAGTATGAGCCACACAGTGAATTTTAGCTATATTTTAAAAAGTAAAATTAAACAGATAAAATTATTTTAACAATGTGTTTTCTGTAAAACAATATATAGAATGTATGCTCATTTCAAATGTAATCAATATAAATATTATTAAGGAGGTATTTTACTTACATTCTATCTTCTCCATTCACTCTTCAAAGTCGAGTGTGTGTCTACACTTACAGCATGTATCATTTTAGACCGGCCACATTACAAGTGCTTAATTAGGATGAAGCTAGCAGCTAGGATGCTAGTCAGCATAGCTCTAGACTCACTGGCTTGTGATTTCACTGGAACTTCCCCATGTGTCCCACCTTATTCCCCAGATGCTTCTTGTCCCTCGTATCTGTAGCCTAGGAGACCCTCACCTGTAGGCTCTGCAGCATCCAAGCCTACCTGAAGGTAGAGGGCATCAGCACTCTCCTTAGAGAGAGGGATTTAGGGGGAGGGGCACTTGGAATCAAGCATACTCTCAAGATCCACTATCAGTGACCAGGCTGTCACCACGGGGCTCCTACATTGCCTGCCCTCTTCCCCCATCACCTTCCAAGCTTCCTTTGTGGCTTACTGAGCCAGAGCCTGGTGGCATCACCATAAATCCAGTTCTCTGTTGGCAACTAAGCCTATGTTTCATCTTTCTCCCCATAGACAGACCAGTGTGCGCATGTGCCCCCTCCCCAGAGTTCTCCATCAGACGCCCCCATCCTCCCTCTGGGGAGCACTCTGCCTTGTCTGCTCTCACTAAACCAGACCCTAACTCTCTGCCTCACTTCAGTGGCTTGTTTTATGTCCACAGGAGAACCCCATTAGGGGATAGCCACCTGTCCTCTTCAGTAGGACCATTCTCCATGTTTCAACCTGAAAACATTCTGAGACTCAGAATCCTGGAATTCCTGTTCTGTCTGGATCTCTCTCCAAGGTCTATCAGAATCTCTTCTTTCCATCCATTCTCTGAAGGTATGTATACACCCATAGCCCCAATAGTGGCTAAGGGGGCAGATGTTTGTGGGGAAATTTGGGGTGCATATCTTCATGTAAACTCAGGACCCTTCATAATGTGGAAAAGGACTAAGGGCAGAAAGAGAAGGGTGAGACTAGCTCTCCTTGTGACATCCATGCTTCAGTGTGGAACATCAACAGATCCAGGAATTCCACATCTGAACTTGCCTTCCGGGTCTATTGGAAGGTCTATTTGTCAATATGGGGGTTTGAACATGTTCTATGTAGTACTTCATTAGCCGGACTTATAATTTGTAAACATTTTGATATATGTATGTGGCTACCCTCCATTTGTGCTTGTGTTTTGGGGTTCATATCAATTAAGGATGGACTATTCCTGGCTCCTGAGGTCAAATTCACCCCTGTACACATTCACCACATGTCGGAAATCTAATGTCACCCATGTTACTTGAGCTGGGTCACTGTGCCCCATGCCTGAGTGGACCTGAGAGATTGTGCTGTCCACTCCATGGCCCAGTTTCTGCGCAGGTTCTAAACTTGGTTGGGGCTTCTAGAAGGCAAATCTCTGTGCTGTTCTTTGAGACAACTGAGCAGGTCAGTTGGTCAATCAGTGCTTACTATATAGCTAAATAACCCTGGCAAGTTCCTTCTCACCACCATCTCAATCTCCTGGGCTTCTTGTGCTGGGGTGACAAGGACACATCAGGACTCATCAGGAGCCAGGGAGCCAAGAGCTTCCCTCTGAAGCAGTTACCAAAGTAGAAAGTGCCTTTCCTGTAATAGGCCCTGCTGCCCACCTCTGGATTTAGTTGAGTAGTTAGACTGTTCACTTAGTGTCAGACCTGGGGAGCCAAAGAAGAATGAGACACCATCTGGCTCCTAATGGATTCATAGTTTAGTGGGTGGCATATGTGAAAATAATTACTATCCACTGCAATAAGTGTTGTGAAAGAGACTCGAGATGCAGAAGAAACTTGCAAAAGGGGTGACACACTGAGGATAAAGTTTAAAATGTAAATTTTCCATATAATAACACGTATTAGAATTCTCTTGGTTGCTAGAAATAGAAACTTGAGCCAGCTTAAGCCAAAGGTGACTGTGTTGACTAGGAATGCAGGGGAAATCATGCAACTCAAGAACATTATGAATCACAAGCAAGGACACAGTTGGGTTTCATGGAAAGACCAGAGCACTGTAAAAACCCAGGCTATTTTTCCTTATGAATTCTTCTCAGTTTCAAACCCTCCTCTCACTGCTGTTCAAATTTCTTTGTTTTCCAAGTAACATGAAGAGAAGTTGATCGCTAGTAAGAGTTCCAGAATATATTACCAGATACAGAGCAGCCAGACTGATATTTCAATTTCTCAGGGCAGATTTGAAATATATCAGAAATGACTTTGATTCATCCAGAATCAGATATAGCTTGAGATAGGTATCCTTTTAAGTAAACTTTAAAGATGGAAGGGAGAAAATCCTGCCCACCGCCCCCACATAGTAGGACTAGCTCCAGAAAGAAAACAGAAGTAAATGAATCAAGCAATAGATATTCACTATACTCCACCCCTTGACCAACCAACACATATACAAGCACATGAATGTTCACCTGTGTGCAAATGCACATAGACCCTCTTCTTCTATAATACTCAAGGAGTCCTCTGCCCAGTGAGATTCACCAGATTCCTCACCTTCATTGGGAAAAAGTGTAAAGTCACCTCTGGTGATACATGACAGCTGGTGTCATGGAGCCTTTCACAGCTGGGGAGATTACCCATTCTTCCACCCTCTTTCTTCTGAAGGTGCTTGGGAAGAATGAAGGAATCAAAGGGAATCCTCAGGTCCCCAGACTTCCCCCAGTTTCCTGATCAGGACACCACATGAAACTTTAGCTTTAACTTCTACTTTATAAAGAGGATATAGTGGCAAATTTGACATCTGCAGTTTGGCACAGTATATAATTTTATGACCTTCAGCAGACTTAGATTTCTGTCGACATCTGTAAAGTGCCTTGCTGGACAGTTTTATGTTTTCTGTGCTATTCTCTATCAGTTTTTAGGATGTCTATCTTGAATTAGAGCTTGTCTCTCTCATCTTGTACCATAAAGGCGATGAGAAGTAACTGAAGCTAGGTTACTTCTCATCATAGGTCTGATGGCATGTTCCTATAATCCCAGTGACTCAGAGGCTCAGGCAGGAGAATTGCAAGTTCAAGGCCAGCCTGGGAAACTTAGTGAGAACTTGTCTTAAAATGAAAAAAATGAGGGCAGAGGATGTAGTTCAGTGGGTAGGACATCCCTGGGTTCAATCCCCAGTACTGCAATAAATAAATAAATAAGCAAACAAATAAATAAAATGATAATTAAAAAGTAATTGAAATATGCTACAATCTTGCAATATTACTATTGAGTCAAGTCCCAGGAGAACATAGACAATAATTTTACTAATTATGTCATTACTACATGGCAAGGATTTTTGCTATCTTTCCATACATGAACAGGCAGATGAACACATCCTTGCTTCTGTTCTTTCCTCACCAGACTCATTTTCTCTGACATTCTGGTAGTTGAAATTTTTCATTCCTAGCAGAACTTCTTCATTAGTTAGGTTTCATTTGGGCAATAATAACAGAAATGGTCCATGGATAACCTTTAAAAGGCATTTATTAATATAGGCAACTAGGTAATGACATGGAATCCAAGGAAAAATGGAACAACCGTGCCTTGATATGGGCAAAGACCAGGATGGACTCAGGGATCTTGGCTGGGGACATCCATAATCCTTGGCTTTCCAGGAATGCAGGATGGCTCAGGTAATGGCACTTTGGTGCTGTGTGTCTACATTCAAGTTTTGCATTCCTGGTAGAGATGATCTGATTGCTTATCTTGAGTCACATACTCACCTGGTGACCAGGAAAACAGAATCACGTAACACAGACATAACTGGAGGGTCTTCCCACGTATGCCAAGTACAGCTCCTGGGGAATGGGCAATCATGGCGCTCCAGGGAGTCACCTGAAGCACTCTACACAGACTTGAGTTAGATGAGCTTTCCTGGCTCTGATCATGTTTACTTTTCTTCTAAGTCTTCATAAGAAATTTCTTGATTTTTCCCTTCATTTTTATAACTACAATATGTTTACAAAAACATAGGAATAATTTGCTCTATCACTAAATGGACTTCTAAATTTATTCTAGTTACTTTTGAATTTAAGCTTCTTCACTCACTCACTTGATTGATCTGTTCATTCAGAGAATATTTTTGAGTAATTTTTGCAAGAAAGGTATCTGAGTGGTGTGACATATGACCATGTGTTTATCTACAATGTAATCCCTTGGCTTCTCATGTTAAAAAAATTAATGTTTTAGAGGGCTTTTACTGCAATTTTTTTCATTATCTTGGAAGTTAATATTATAAAAGAAAGGTCTGAGTTAACTGAATTTTCTGTTTGTGGGAAACTCTTTTTATGTCTGGATACTACTTTGACTTTTTTTAAAATTAGTTTTTAGTTTTAGGTGGACACAATATCTTTATTTTATATTTATGTGGTGCTGAGGATCGAACCCAGTGCCTCACACATAACAGGTGAGCACTCTACCACTGAGCCACAACCGCAGCCCCACTCCTTTGACTTTTTAAATTATCTTTGTGGTTAATTTTGTTGTTGTTAAGAGAGATCAAGGATAGCATTAGGCTTCCCTTCTGAAATCGTACCAGAAGCACCTACATTAAAAACATACCAACAAAAATGAAAAATTCAATGACACCACAGCGTTCTAAACTACTACACACTAAGAGGTCTAGTATGTCAACTCCTTGCCCACTGAGCTGTGTGTAAAACTGTGTGTGTGCGTGTTGGGAGAAAGAGCAGGAGGAGATCAGGCTGTAGGGGACTCTCCTCTCCCCTCTGGGTGGACCCTCTTGTCCTCTCAGATCTGATTGCAGAGGGGGAAGCAGGAACCATGTGCCTGCTTTCTTGGTTCCATGGAGCTGCTGTCTGTGACCTCTGCAGCTATGGTGACCTTGGCCTTGGTGGCTTTCAGCTCCATGCTACAGCCTGGTCAAAGAGGACTTCAGAGATACAATAGCATCTTTCCTTGACCTTGCCAGTTGTCTGCGACTGCTTCGATATCTCCCAATTTCAGAGAGACATTCTCTTGTTGTCTTTACTCTAAAGACAGAGAAATATTAAGATACTAAAGGCACAGGTTTCCAGATGCTTTTTTAAGTCCCTTTATATCTCACTCAAGGCAATGGCAAAGCAGTGTTCAGTGACTCTTAACCTATTTTCAGCCTCCCGTGAGGGTAGGATGCCTCCACACATCTGAGCATTCTGGACCACAGGCCAGTCACTCCTAAGCCGTACTCTGGGACCCTGCGGCTCTACAATCAGGAGGAGTGGAACCTGCATAGCACATTATGCTCTGTGGACTGCTGGTGGAGGATGAAGAAGTGAATCGAGTGCCATCTACTTGAGAAGTCTCCCTATGGAAAGAATTGGGTTTCTCAAATGAGCAAGGAGACTCATCCCGAGATTTTCAAAAAGATCCCCAAATTCTAAAGGGCACAGAAGAGAGCACTGGGAAACTGGATCAGGGAGAAGAAGCACAGGGAGCAGTGTGAGGCTGAGACTCGGGGAGGACAGACCAGAGGGGTCAAGTACATTGAAGGAGTGACGAAGAATAAAAAGTATACAGTTGGCTGGAATGGTAAACTGGGCTACACAATTTCCAGAAGAGTCAGTAACCCCCCCGGTGTGTGGGATAGAGGTAGAGCAGCCACAGAGGAGCAGCACTCTTGGCTTTTTGGGGTGCTGGGAGCCATGGATAAAATTAAGCATGTTTTTGAGGGAATACAAGTGTCTGGGACAGCTGCAGCTCCAGGCAGACGCAGCCCGGGTCCTCGCTGGACCACCTCAGCTGGGCCATGGCTGCTTTTCTTACTCTAACCCAGCGATGCTGCAGCCGTGATCGCTCCCCTGGATTCTGGCATATGGTTGGTTATTATCCATAATGTCCCTGCTGTTGTGCGTTTTCTCCTTTTCATCTTTTTTATGAGCATTTTAATGGGAAATTGGGGGGGAGGGTGCAGTAGGCTGAATCTGAAGATGGGTAATTTTAAGAAGTATTCCCTGGAGGAGGTGAGCTATGTTGGCAGGAGCAGGGGCTCTTCATATCTCGAAGCAACTGAGCGAAGCGAGACCCTGCTCCTGGCGGATGGAATCAGAAACTGAGTCACGGGCAGGAAAATGCTGACAGTGGAGGTCAAATTCGCACCAGATGGGGGCACAGAGTGGGTGGCTGACTTACTTGTTCATAGTCTCACCCCGAGTAAGAGAGAATTGACACCAGAACTGAAATTTACTCCATTGCTTACATCCCATATATATAAAGGGCTGATTTTGTGAGGATGAGCCTGAGCCAAATACAGGAGAGGGTCTGTTTCTGGTGTAATGCTCAGCAGCTGTCATCCTGAAATTCATAATAATTTTTTAAGGAGGGATAGGGCCCAAATTTTCACTTTGCCCCAACTCTGGCAAATTATGTAGCCAGTCTCACATACAAGGGCTTATGTACCAGAAAATCTTTCATTGATATTTTATTGATCATGTCTGCATGTCTGTATGTTCTTAAACCCTGAAGATCCATTCACAGGTGTAGTTGTGATTTCTTCGGGAGATACCATTTCCAAGGTCTCCCAAGACCCAGAATGAGAAAATGGTCAGAGAATTTCCTCCTAGTTGGCTCCTGTGTGCTCTGCTGCCATCCAGATGGGTTCTGTTGGCCATTCTGCCAGAACAGTTGTACTTCACAAACATACCAATTAATTTTAAACATGTTATTGCACAAATATTAAACGACTGTACAATGAAAAATTCATTCCAATTAGTAGTTGCTTGCTTTCTTCTGTTTCCTTTCTACTCCATGTCCAGATATGAAAATGAATTGTATGTTGGTAATCAGAATGTAAG